>NW_009260670.1:313359-339049 GCF_000687185.1 Egretta garzetta
GAAGGGAAGGGAAGGGAAGGGAAGGGAAGGGAAGGGAGGAGAAGGGAAGGGAGGAGAGGAGAGGAGAGGAGAGGAGAGGAGAGGAGAGGAGAGGAGAAGAATAGAGGAATTCTGGTCTTTTTTCTAATAGTTAAAAAAAGTAAATTCCATACTCACAATAAAGGAGAGGCTGTGGAGATATTTGTCCAGTACACCATCTGGTACACTACAAAGCTTCCCATACCCTCCATCTAGACTGTCTAAGGTGCAGTGAATGTCAAACAAGCCCAGATGATCCTGTAATGTGGCCCTGTACCCTATAGAAGACATGGCTTTAAAGTCCTAAAGGTGATTCAGTTGGAATGAAAGCCTCAAGCTGATGTCATTAACACATGGATATTTCTCATTCATATCAGACCCTTTCACACTTCCAGAACATTGTAAGTTATCTCATATTATTTGGGACTCCACAGACTTCTTCCCATTATACAGCCATTACTCAGGATTGATCATCATCAGTTGAAGCATGTTATTTCTGATGACATTAGTCTCAAATTTAGTTCCATGAGGGCACATTACCTGAACACGCTCAACTCAGCTCAGGTCTCAAGCTTTGATTTTCCACCATCATTCCTCTCTATATTCCCCTTCAGAATAGTCTTTCCATCAGCTCCCACTCTGAAGTCCTGCAAGAGACTCTCTGTGAGTACATAGAGCACAGTCTTATAGGTACTCCAAATTTTCCTGATGTAATGCACAGCTGACTAGGTGCCATGAAGTCAGAGACATACAGAAGGGAAAATATTCATAACTGACACTATGATGAAAAGGAGGATGAAGTCAATAAAGTATCATCTCTTTCAAAAATTCTCTGAATTCTGTTGCATATTGCTGATGGCTGTAATTTTTATTTCAGTGCAGCCAAGAAACCTTGCAATTGGTAATACAAATACCAATAGTTTTGTGAAGTCACCGTGTAACACCTCTAGATCAGAGGGCTCAGAAGGATCAGAAGGCTCTGCTTTCTGTATCACTAGTACTACAGAGTGACATGGCATAACCCAGTACACCTTATACCCACCAATGTAGAAGTGCAACAAATCCTTCTACCCCATTTCTTAAACCTCTATCTGTGGAGTAAATAAGCCAAATCTATTCCTCTGAGAGTGGCCCAGGAACAAAGGAAAATCTTGCTCAATTTTTTTTTTTATTTAAGGTCCAGCTGTCTTCTGATGGGTTAAAATTACAAGCAGCCTTCTTATTATTCAATATTATATTAAGGAAGTTTCCTGGGAGGCAGAACAGGGACATACATCAAATCCTACTTCATACATACTTTGAAAGATTCTTTACAATCTGACTTCCTTTAGTATCCAACTTTCTGAAGAATGTAATCCCAAAGCATCTTCTTCTGGTTTTACATTGGATGCACAGTGAAAAGGTGTATGTAGAAAATGTATTACAAATTATGAATGTGCTGAACTACAGACTGGCCTCTTCTAGATTCTGAGTGGTTTGAAATTATGATCCCCACATACAAGACAGATAAGAGAGATGGAAGAAATGCAGAAAAATGTCAAAAAGAAAAGAAGTTTAAAATGCTTTATTTTCCCCTCTTATGTTTTGGGTACTAGCCACCTTTGAAGAGCCCCATGGGAGAAACAGGTTACTGATCACAGAGTAGCTTAAATGAGATAACCCTTGCAGCAAGATGTATAAAGTATGTGTTTCACTGTCAGACGAGACAGCATAAAGCTTTGTCTTGTTCTGATAAAAGATCTATCCAATGGGAAACACAATTTTAGAAATGGATCATAAAAGACCATCACATTTAAAGACATTTTTTCCAGCTTTGTCTCCTTTGAGATAGACTGTCAGGCAAATTTGAAAGTGTGTCTTTTTCTCTGAGTTTTGGAAGGTTATCTTTTAGGTTGATTTTAGGTTCTGCAAAACATTGATAACAACCTGCCAGAGCTGATGTGTTTACATCCATTTTTCAGAGGTAGGAAACATACATATCTTAAGAACTGAGTAGGTCTTAAAATAAAATTGTGGTAGATTTCAGTAAAAATGACTTTATTACAAACAATTAGAGCTGAAAGTCACACAAAAGTGTGCCCTGAGTCTGGACTGAAAAAGGGAACAGGGAAACTTAATATAAAATAAAGAATAAAATAGATTAATATTTTTAATTTGTGTTGGAAAAAAAAAGGACCACAAAATTACAAAACAAACATCATCTGCAATTATATATGTATAACATTATCAAGAGAACTTGTGAATGAACATTCATGACCCTTTCTAAAAATGCTATTTATAACAAATGCCACATCTGACATTAGACCTGATAATGCAAGGCCACAGAGTTATTCAGTAAACAGTTACCTCAAATGTAAAACTGGATGCATGTTAAATTCCAAATACATGTGAAAAAGGTTCTGTACTAGCCTAATTGGAACTGAAAATGCATAAGGAAATAGGAGCTAGCAAAATCTGAAGCCACATTTATACCTTTTAATCAGTCTAGTCTGCTTCCTGCTTGACAGTGTAACTTCAGCAATCCAGAAAATTCATCTGTGCTATGCAGGCTTTTTCAGGGCTCTAAGTGGTGTGAAACATTACTTGGACTCTCCATTGAGAATCCTTTATGCCTGTACATTCCTTCCAAAACCCCTGATAGCACATGTTGGGGCTATTCAGTGGGATGTTAGAAAGCAGATAAGTAATTTTTTCCCATGCTGCTTGTACTGCAGAAGTGCAGACAGAGTTTTAAAGCTTCATTTTGCCTCTCTGGTTTTTGTACTAACATATGCGGCATTAATATTTAATATCGAAATATTTATTAGAAGATTTCTACACATAGGTATAACTCCAGTTTTTAAATTAGTGTTGGATGTTAGTGTAAAGATTGTAGTTGATGGAGTGAAGAGGGAAAAGACAGCTCTTCTTCAAGCAGGTTTGCCATATTGGCATTACTTGCTGGATATACCTCTCATAGAGTTGTCCACAGTATAATTTCTAAGGCCCTATAGGGACATGTCAAGAAAAGACAAGGTGTACAAAAGGCTCCTTTTCAGTTTTGCAAATCCATAGACAAATCAGAGTCATTAAAAGAAAATCAAGCTACTAAAATAAGTACTTAAATGGGTCAAGGATCAGGTGTACACTAAGCCTTTCCTTGACACATGAAGGTAATGACAGCTTTGCGATTATATTGTTTTATAAGTACGTAAGTGTAAAGAGTCTCTTGGTGATACCTGACCACATTTACAAGTTCCTCTTTTAATCTTTTTTCCAGTTTCTCTGGCCTCCTGCTCATTGACACTTTTCTCTGAACTCCCTTTGAAAAGTCATCTTCAGATTTTAATAATCCATTCCAGTTTTCTTTCTGGCTAATAAAAAAAAATATAATTCTTTTGCAGAAAGCTTCAAATCAGTGCTCCAAGACATTTAGAAAGCTCTTCCAACAACACTAAGACAGTTTTGGTGTTAACAATCTCTATAGACTGTTGCTAGGAACAGCCATCTCTTTAGGATTGTGCTGGTATGTCACCTCTATCATCCTGCCGAACATTTCTGCACTCTTAACTGTTTCTGTGACAACCGCTGAGCGCCTTGGTGTACGGACAGATGTAGTACAGGTTGAAGTTTCCATCAGTATACCACATCTGCAAGAGTTGATACATCTTAATAGCTTTGTCACATTCCTCCAAACCAACTTTGTTTCCTCTCAAACAGTCCTTTGCCTAATTTAAGGAAGTCTTTCTTTTAGAATATAAAAAAAGACATCTTTCACAAACATTTCCTTTCCTTTTATCTTTAAATGTGGGAAGGCTTTTATGGAATTTTCTTGACAGAGCTGTTTGGATTTTACAAGATGTCTGTATGTAAATCACACGCCTCTTAAACATCCATGCATTTATTCTATGATCAAAAGTTCTCTTACTATGAAGCAAGCAATCTGCTAACATTAGTGCTCCAAATTAAGGCTACTAATTTTCCAGCTTCTAGAGATTCTTACTTATTTTGGGATATGTCAGAAGTTCTCCACTGGTTTTCGGTTGGTACATAAAGTTTTGGGCTTACATATTTTCTTCCCTTTTGCTTTCTGCTGGGTGATGTCTTCACTTTTTGTAACTTTTTATCTCTGTAAGTCAAATTTGGTTTTTAATATCTTATTTCGAATGGCTCTTGAGAGCCCACTAATGTAAGATTTTTGGCCTGTTTTACAGGTCTAGGAGAAGGTATGGCAAGTCTTGGCTTAGGCATCTGAATGTAACTAAAATGGCTGACCTTCTGAGAGTCCATCACTTACCAAAACACAGTTCCATGTCTAGCCAACATCTGTGCCTGCTCAACCGTTCTCAAAGACAATAGAACATAACAAAATAACTTTGAAATCACTTCAAAATGGGAATTTAAGAGCAAGCTATATAAAGTTGCTCCTTAATTTTAACAATAGTACTGATTGATTTTTAGATATTCAAAGAATTATTTTGAAAGTTTCTCAAGCTTGAGAAATCTATACAGTTAAAATAAAACATGTAGAAACAGGCTGTTTCAAATTTACCTTTTTGCTTTTTTTTTCCCCTGCCACAGAAATAATGTTACTGCAATGGACACATTCCCACAAGAACATCCTTGCAAATGTTCCCACATTTTCTTTCAGTGAAGTAGGATTTTCCAACAGAAAAGCTTTTTGCAGAAATATTTTACTGCTTCTACTTAATCTTTTTTTCTCAGATAACCCTGCTGGTTGGGGACATTAAAATAACTGTTCCTTTATAAAACAGATGTTTTCCTTACCGGATACCTTCACTCCTCATACTGTAAGTACAAACCTGAAGTTACCAGAGAGTATGGTGTAGGAGGAAATGCTACAGAAGACATTCCTCCTTGGTAGATTTATTGGCAGCCTTGCAGAAGACACCGTATCGAGGAGTTAGTGACTTTGAACAGACCATGTTTCTCTATTGTTCCTCGTACTCGGGGTCTGAGCAGCCCGTATGTTAGCATGAGCAGCCACTGTAGGGGAATGTGCTGGCATGCCTCATGCCAGCCTGTGCTGCGCTGGTGGGTGTTATGGCAGAGATAACACCCCAGGCTGTCAGGAAACTTTCTGTTAGCTGAACAGCTTACTAGTACAAACTGTAATTTGTAATATTTTCAGGAAAAGTAAAGTCTATGTGGATAAAGGGGTGCAACATAGTCATCTTGATCTGGAGACATGGAGGAGTTGGTTATCCACACCACAGTTAACCTGAGCAGGTGCAAGCCTGTGCTGCACTGGGCTAGGCTGCATGTCCAGCGTGGCCTTCAGGCTGTGCTGTGCTGCACAAATTCTTGGCCATGGGACAAAATCAGACAGCTGGTTGTAACTGAGGAGCCTGTGGGCAGCTCCCAAACACTCACTACCAGCAATTATGCCACCTGCATGGCCTCTGCTTTATTTAACTGTGCAGCAAGAAATTTCTATGCGAACATACATTGTTTTTGACAGTACCAATAATGAACAAAGTTTTATTCTTTAAGAAAATTATAGGTAACAGCTTGAGTGACCAAAACAGAGGACAATTCTCCATGGATGGGATCTATGCAGTGCACAGTAAGGAAATCCATCTGTGGTCTGTCCAATGCTGCATGCATGTAGAGTGACCAGCATCTGAAGGGACTTGCTATCTATATTCTTCTTTATATTCTATCTTATTTAAACAGCTACTTTATTAAGCCATTTGTTGTCAGGCCTTCCTTACTGAGATCCAGGAAGAACCCTGCATCATCTCTCTCTCACTTCAAACACCAAGTGGACAGCAGAGGAGAATTCAGAGACCAGGATTTTCTTCAAGAAAAGATTTCTAATATAGGACAGAGAAAATGTGTTGGTGTGAAACAGTATGTTGGAGAATTTAGTCAAAGACCAGAAAATATCATTAAGCTTCAACATCATGCAAAAATCAGCTTAATTTTGGACAAAAGAGATTTTGTTTTTTGGATTTGTACCAAACCTTAAAATATGCAGGGGAAAAAAAATGTGTTCAGAGTAGAGCAGGACAAATTTCTTAATTTAGCAAAACATGTTTAGCAACTTGCAACACAACCAAGGGTACAGGAAGAACTTCAACCCTTACAGGACTGATGCTCTGCAAATGGAGACTAAAAGATTGAGCTGAGAAGAAAATTACGGTGAATGCAAGAAGGAGCTTATTTCAGTGTAAACAAGGAAGAGCCTGAGATGACAATTGCACCTGCTATTTGTCTGTAAGTCATAAACCAGGTTATTACAGAGCATTCCCGATACTTGTTGCTACATGAACAGCAAGCTAAAAGACCTAATATGAGTAACTTGTGCTTACAATACTAACTCAACATTGTCTTAGAACAAGCAAACAAATGAAAAAGGAAGGAAGGTTTTAATTCTTCGGAGACCTAAGGGAAAATTATTGATAAATTCTGGGCTTAAGTATAAATCAGGAGAAAATGAAGGTTATCAATACAGCCTGCCAATTCCCACAAACTGTAACAATCATGTCTTGGGGATGGGTAGTTATAATCATAAGATAGTAGGATTTATATAACATATTTCAATTTTAGTGACAAATGCTGTGATCAAATGGAAAGCTAAAAGTGATCCAGAGCTGCCTGTAGTTTATGATTCTATAATGAATGAATGGATTAACTTTTTCAGTTTTATTTAAGGATCATATACAATTATATATCAAAAAATGTATTGAGTATCACCTGACCCTTTTTTTCCCCATAGAAATGAACTGAAAGCCCAATGAATACTAAATATTCTTGGAAAGTTGTAAAAAATGAGCTTAATTCTAAGAGTTGCATTTGATAGCCTGAGGTAAGTACACATACAAGGAAAATTTCCAACAAATTAAACACATCAAAATACTTTCAGCATATATAAAATTATTCTCTGCAATTATTACATAAATAATACCTTCATTAACCACTAAAGAGATGGGTATCTATTGTAGTAAAAGATGACCAGAACTACTAATGAATTAATTTAGTTCAGTACAGGCAGAAGAAATTTCGGAATACCTTCTTCCCCTTAACTTCTAGTGTTTTTTAAAATACACTTCCCATGAAACTTCAAGTATGGATTTGCAACTTTATTATTATATCATTTATTATTTAAAAATATTGATTTAAAAATAGTATATTGCTATTTATATTAATTAGAAAATACATTACTAAACTTACTTTAGTATAAATATAAATAAATACACTGTATTGCAGATTACTCTGTAACCAGCAGTTGTGTTCAAGTCACAATTAAACCTAAACAATCCAGGGAGCAAAAATCTGGTAAATTTCCAGTAGTGACCTGTACTACTACTAACAGGGAGCCTTCCTCTGCCTACACAGACAGTTAACCAGAACTTCCAGACCCACCATAATCACACCATCTGGAAACATCTATGAACTTTTCGCACTGTGCATTTATTGCTGGTTTACACTCTCTGCTATACTGGTCTGTAAGAATAGCCATACACTATTAAGTCCTGAATACACCACATTGGGGCTGCTCTAATTTCCTCCATTTGACTGTTATGCTAAACAGTTGTAACAGTTTGAGGTAAATGGCCACTACACTAACTTTTACCCATGTTCCCAAAAAAGGCAATACTCTTATTCTATACATAAATATTTGTAAAATATAGTTTGCATACTTCTAACAACAATTGTAAATTACTTTCTTATATTATTGAAATGCAAAGTAGTAGTGACAAATCAATAACAGTGCTTCAGAAATTTTCTAGCACTCCATAAAATGATTTTTTACAGTCTTTCTGTTAATTTGTCATCTGAAGCATGGTAAGACAACCACATTTCCAGGAGGTAGAACAGATGTATAAAGGAAACTCAGTGGGCAGCAGCACCAACAGATATAGCAGTCATACAAAAGATGAAAACTGTCTTAGAAAGTTATTTTACAGATTTCTTTGCAGCAGGTCACACCCGAAGGACAAAAAGAGCTGTGTTAACTTGACAAAAGTAGTAGAACATCCTTGAATCACACTACTTCAACTCTGCCTAATAAAGTAAAAATCATTTGGGGGGAAAAAAAAAAAAGAAAAGTAAGTAAGTCACCCCAGAACAATAAAGCTTATTTTAACAGAAATACTGGTCTCTAAAGTGTAAGAGCTTAGCCAGAAGTGATCTGGTGATTTTTTGCAGTAGTTTAAGACATTGCTGAATCTATGTAACAAACTATCATCTTATGGAAGAACTTAACATATGCTAACTCTGAAGAAACTCCCATTCCCAGCCCAGCCAGTCCCCTCATCAAAGATTAAAGCTATTTTGCTGAACTAAACTTGAACAGCTGAAGCACCCCCACATACTCCAGTCTGCTGAATCTACTACTGGAGCAGTAATATCTGAAAGATAATAAAGGCAGTAACAAACACCTGGGAGCTGCCTCAAAAAGCAGCAGTTGATTGCTCAGTAAAGGTGATTCAAAACCTTGAATAAATGGTATGTACATTCACGATGTTTTTAGTGACTGAACAACCAAATAAGGATATTTATTTTTCCATGTCAGTAGAATCATAGAATCACTTTGGTTGGAAAAGACCTTTAAGATCATCGAGTCCAACCTTTAACCTAGCACTGCCATCCCACCACCAAACCATGTCCCTAAGCACCTCATCTATCCTTCTTTTCAATACCTCCAGGGATGAGGACTCTACCACCTCCCTGGGCAGCCCATTCCAGAGCCTGACAGCCCTTTCGGTGAAGAAGTTTTTCCTAATGTCTAGCATAAATCTGCCCTGGCACAAAACCATTCCCCCTCGCCCTATCGCCGGTTACCAGGGAGAAGAGGCCGACCCCCACCTCACTACAGCCTCCTTTCAGGTAGTTGTAGAGGGCAATAAGGTCTCCCCTCAGCCTTCTCTTCTCCAGACTAAACAACCCCAGTTCCCTCAGATGCTCCTGATAAGACTTGTGTTCTAGACCCCTCACCAGCTTTGTTGCTCTCCTCTGGACATGTTCCAGCAATGCAATATCTTTCCTGTAGTGAGAGGCCTGTCGTGGTTTAACCTGGCTGGCAACTAAGCACCACGCAGCCGCTCACTCACTCCCCCACTCCCCCCATTTGCATGGGGAGAGAATTGGAAAAAAGAAAAAAAAAGTAAGATCCGTGGGCTGAGATAGAGACAGTTTAATAAGAGAGAATAACATTAGTAATAATAATAATGGTAAGAGAATATACAGAATATATAAAACAAGTGATGTACAATGCAATTGCTCACCACCCGCTGACTGATGCCCAGCCAGTCCCGAGCTATGATCACTCCCCCCAGCCACGATTACTCTGCTCGAGCTGCCATCACTCTGCCCGCAACCGACCGACTAACCCCTCCGCCGAGCATGACGTTCTATGGTATGGAATAGCTCTTTGGTCAGTTTGGGTTAGCTGTCCTAGCTGTGCTGTACTCCCAGCTTGTTATGCACCTGGCCGAGCAGGAGAAGCTCAAGAAGTCCTTGAGTAGTCTGAGTGCTACTTGGCAACAACTAAAAACATCAGTGTGTTATCAACATTCTTCTAGTACTAAATCCAAAACACAGCACTATGCTAGCTTCTATGAAGAAAATTAACTCTATCCCAGCCCAAAACTGAACACAGTATTCAAGGTGTGGCCTCACCAGCACCGAGTACAGGGGCACGATCACTTCCCTACTCCTGCTGGTCACACTATTTCTGATACAGGCCAGGATGCCATTGGCCTTCTTGGCCACCTGGGCACACTGCTGGCTCATATTCAGCCGGCTGTCAACCACTACTCCCAGTAGTTGCAAAGCAGAGAAAATATTCCAAGTTACTTGTTTTTGTTAAAAAAAAATCCCATGTACTTTGAATTTTGTAGTATTGTTTATTATAAAATATTAAAATAAATACAGCTCTTACAGTCTATCAACTAATTAGTCCAAACTAATAAATTACCAGCTATGCCCCTCCACTTAGGATCTTTAATTAAAAAAAGCTAAGTTCTCCTTATCACCTTTACAGAAGAAGAAAAATTACCTCTAGTTTATCAGAAAAGCTCTTATCCACCTCTAATTTTACTCAGCAGTAAACAAAGATTTAATCTTATTTTGATTCCATAGTGACTGCATATTGGAATGATATCGGGGCCATTTAATGTTTCAGTCCTCATTTGTAGACCCTGCTTTTCATCTGAGTAGGTCTCTGGGGAACCTAAATTTTTTAAGTCTTTTTCTGTAGACTGGCAGTAGGAAAAGATCATTCCTCAAGTATGAGACTGATTTTCTTACCAAGGGTTGGATCCATTCCCAATTAGGAAAACCATATTATTTAAAAATTCTCCAGAATGTCTCACACAGGGAAATTTGGATGGAGCAGGCACAAGAGCAGAACCACACCACTCCATGACATTTAATCTAAATTTCATTTATTAAGCAGAACAGATTTAAAAGGTGGATAACTATTTTTATTTTGAGATTTTTATCCCACAGCATGCACACATTTCTAAAACCAAAACGTAGACAAAACCAAACCAAACCCAGAACTTCCAGCACAGTTTAGACCGCTTCAATGTTTCCAAGCCCTGGCTGGCAGCCCAGGGCAGTGCCACACCAGACAAACTATTTATTGCTTTCTTTTTTTCAAATAGATTGTCAGCGTAAACCATGAATGAACCCACTATCCATGTAGCCCCAGCACTATTTCTGTAATTTTCCCCATCTCTAAGGCCAACCAGCAATTCTTACTGGGGTTGATATTGCTCTTTGACCTCCCACCCCAATGATGTTACAAGAAGGTAACGATGCTAACAGTTATTTATCACTTTATAGCGGGCAGATATAATCCAGGTCTCACTTACGCAAGCATTGCTTTTAGACAGGCTTCACCCCGTGGCAATGTCATAAGCATTGAAGTTTCCCATAATAAGTCTTGTAGTTGCATCTGCCTCAAATTAATTAGGAAAGTATCAGAATCCAATTAGGAATTTCATTAAAAGTCATTGAAAGAAAGAGGAGAGAAAGAGGAAATGTGGAGAGCAAACCTAAAGTTTCCAGAAGAAAAAGAAACAAAGGCAGTTTTGAAAATAATTTGTTTGACTTTGCAGCTGTCAGGAAAACGTCAGAACAAATGGACATACCAAGCAATGAAACTGAAATCCACTATCTCTTGAAAGAAGTTGTGTTCAGTATCATTCCCAGAACCTTATTCACTAGAATTCTGCATGAACACAAAAGCTCATGTTTATGAATCCTTACATAGGAATGGATTTTAAATTAATTTGGAATGGACAGTGGAAAAAATTGTAACCTTCCTTTCGAAGGTTTTTTTGGTTAGGAAAGGTATAAATGAAGTTGCAGTTAGCTTCTCTATATTAATGCAGACATATTCATCATGACTGACTTCTTAATTTTGTAAATAAATACTAAAATGGGAACATACTTAGTTGGTTTTAACATGGAAGAATTCATTTTAGATTAATACTAAAAACTGTGCAGTCTTGCTTGTTGTAAAATCAAACTAAACACTTAATTATACTTTAAAAAAAAAGTCACAGAGAACCAATGTTTCCTGTATTTTAACAAATAGTTGTTTGAGAATAAACTATGCAAAAGAGATTCAGATAACATGACGATGAAAATATGCATTAAAATGAAATAAAAAATGTCTCTTCAATGAATATGGATCTGTTTTAAAACCACACTTAATCCATATCTTTCTCTGAGAGCAAGCAGATTTTAAACTGGAACTGGATAGAGCTCATCAGTGAGAAAACAGCCCTTTCATTGAGCTTAAAATGTATTTAAAGCACTTAATTTTACTAATTTTCTGCTTATTGAGCTCTAATTTATATTGTTGTATATCTGAAATAACTCTGTTGAAGTCAAATGTTGTTATATATGTTTCATACTAATGTAAAGGATAGCAGAATCAATCCATAAGCTTGCTCTAGTTCTGCTTCACTATTAGTATGTTGTGGGTGGGACTTAGAGATAATTTGTTGTGGAAAAGCAAATTATTTTAATTACAATGCATTCATTTTCAGAGCACTATTTCTATCTTCTTAGCTTCTCTGGAGGGTTAGTTCTGTTTGACACATCATTATATTTTTAGTTATAATCTTTTATTAACAACAAATATGTTGACAGTGCAAAACATTTTCTTTCATGAACAGTAAAAGATAGGCAAACACTATTTAGGAAATAGAAAAAGTATATGACAGAGTTGAGGTAATACAAATTATAGGTTACATTGAACATAAACACTGTCATAAGCATTAGATCAAAGTCTTGTTTCTAATTAATTCATCCCATTTGAATGTTTCCCTAAGTAATATTGTTCTGTTGTTACATGTTGCTAGCAGTATTTTTATTCCAACTCTCTTGTGTCTTTTATTGCAGTAAGCCATATTCCTTTAGGACTTAATTCTGCCGTCTTCACTCAATCTGATTTCCCAGTTCAGTCTGGGGGCAGGATTTGCTTGAACAAGGACAAAAAAAGTTTAGTCTCTAGTGTGTAGGTCTATCTGTATTCTCAAAGCCTAAAAGCATTTTATTTTAGCAGAGTCTAGAATTTAACATGGAACAGAAGAGTCTTAAATCCTACTCCACTTTCTGGTTCTGAGTTTTGTATAGTAAGTTTCCTTAGCTTCCTTTTTTCCATTAACATTGCCACCAGTAAGATAGGTATAATAATCAGCATTAAGTTCCTCTGACAGGTAATTTGATAAAAGGCTCTGCTTTTGTAGATCAGATGCTGAGAGAGAAATCTCTCATACAGTATAAAGCTCAGATTACCCACTTAACATTTTCCTTTTTTTGTCAATAAGAAGGGATTCCAGAGCAAAATCTGCTTGGGTAATTTCGAGTCAGTCACAAAGTGTTTAAAGGACTAGCGTTACATTGTAGCTGAAGTACAAGTTAGTCCCCAGGAACCCTTGACATTGGCAGTGTGGAAAAGGGACACACAACTATCTTCGCTTTCACTCTCTAGCTGTACAAGGCAGACAAGGATTACACTCTGTGTGCAAAATGTTATTAGTTTATTTTTCCAAGGTCTTGCACGTGTTTCAAACTCTACTGCCTGGCATGTTTAATACAAGTTAAACATCTATCCTGCCTATCAGAAAAGTGTCATATCTCAACTGCTCCAAGTCAAATAGGATATAGCGCAACTCACATTTTTCAGTTCCAAATATTTATCTGGTGAACAAATTAACCATCTGTAAGAATATATGCAATTATTCTATCCCAACAGAATTGTGCCATGTACATTGAACTCTCCTAGAAAATGTCCTCTAAATCAACTGCCTTTTGGTAATATAAACTTCTAAATAATATTTGAAGGACTAAAGCAGAAAATAATTTAGGTTATCACACCCAATACCTGCAATTTTATATAACGGAGCTCAAATACAGATTTTAAACTGCTACAGAACACAAATAGAATCACTGAGAGTATAACCGGTTTTCTGAAGGGCTGAAAAATGTGAACTCTTATCCCACATCACACTGTCCTGCAGATCCATAACACCCATCTTTAGATAACAGTAGCATATGCCCTTAGCAAAATGTTTCTTGTATGTCAATCTAATGTACATTTTTTCAGAGGAACACGGTGAAGTCAGGCCTGAGCTTTAGATCGCATATACCATAATCTGAAATCTGGGTCACCGATGACTTTAAAGGCCCTTGTCAGAATCCCCTTTTTCCCCTACATCTGCTTTTATACAGTTGTATGCTATTTCTTCTATGACCCAGAGCAAACAAGAAAACAAAATTCTCACATATCCATTTATGTCATATATTCCATTTTGCTAACCTGCTTTTCCTAAATATTTTCATTCACACGTATCCCAGTTTTTAACACCTCCATTCTGCCATCCTCCAAAATGTTCAATTTGCTTTAATTTCTCTGTTACACGATCCTTCTCATTATTGTATCTTTTTTTCCTACTTGAATTTCTTCACTTTTTTTGAAGTTAAGCTCACAAGTTACAACTGAGTAAAACCTTTTAAAAGTAGCTAATGTAACACATAGGCATGTCATAAAAAATAGCTGTGTATTGGCTTCCCTGTGTTTTAAGAACGCTATTATGATGCTTCTAAAACTATTTTGTTTCCCTAAAATTAAACAAAAAAATTTATTTGATTAAAAGAGAACAAAAAGCTTTGATCAAGAAAAAGAATTTTATCAAAACTGCCTTAATTAGATGAGGATTAATATATACTTTTTCATCTGTAATTTCCATAATGAGTTAACACACCTGAAAATGTTAATTAAATTGTGGAACTTATCACTGCCTGCTTTATAGTGGTAAGAATTAAAACACAACAATTTAATATTTGGAAGTGAAAAATTGTATTTCTTATGTTTCATTCCTCTAATAAGAAAAAAATATTTTAAAATCAGGCTGGACTATCCATGTGTGAGGTTTTTGTATCGTATATACAAAAGTGACTGCTTCATTAACAAAAACTTCTAGTCAGGCATTAGGGGATGCTAATGAATGTAAAGCAACTTATCTAATTTTCTAATGGATACATTTTTCCAATCTGATCACTCCTTATATATCTTTAATAATGATTTATTTTTCAAGATCCCAATCTTGACATCATTCTCCATATCCTATCCCTGAAGAAGCTGTTTAGAGATCATCAAGTCCATTGTGAACTCCTACTTAAAGCTTAATTATTGTAAACTATCTCTAGCCCACATAAAAGCCAATTAAGAGGCAGCATGAGTAGCCATATTCAATATAAATAATATCAGTGGCTCATATTCTCTCAGCATGATTTTGTTTAAACACTTAAACTATGAATAACTATAGAAATTCTTTGTAAAACTCCTGAAGTAGAATAAAGTTGTTTATCGGAAGATTTCTTCAAGCTATAAAAATTTACATTTCTATCTAGACTGTATTATTCTAAGCCACAAGTATCACACTTTACACATGAACAGTTAAAGATCTCTGTCAAACTCTGGGTGAATCTGAAACACATGAATACAATATTCATTCATTAACCACTGCATGAGATGAAGATGCTTTACTGCAAAAGAAAAAACAAACAAACAAACAACAATATACACAAAAAAAATTGCAAAAGGAGAATTACTGGAATTAATCAAAAAGTTATTTCAGTGTTCCTATAGGTTTGAGAAATTCCAAGGAAAAATACTTCTTTCTACATATTAGCATAATGTAGTAACATGCTGATACACGCTTCTTATCCAACAGTTCCTGTAGAAAGATCTAAATTAATATCCTGCCTATTACTCTGTAAATTCAGACAATTTTGTCCTGTAACTCAATCCATACAGGCAGAGAACACTTTCTGCCATTTAATTTCTGCCCTCCATCTCAAAGGAGACAGTCTTTCAGCATTATTGGATTTCCAGTTTTCCTCTCAAATAACCTGCCTGTTCAAGACTATACATTGGTCAGGATAGCAGAGAGCTGAGCTAGGATTCTCTGTCTCAACTCCTAGCTCCAGATATTCTGGTCATTTGGAACACTGTAATAAGGTATTTAAATCAAAACATGCATGCTTTCAAAAGCCACCATTTCAATACGTATAATGATAATTCATGAAGTAAAGGCAGGCCAAGGACTTTGCCTTTGCAGAACGGTTCCTTTCAACTCACTGCATATGCACCAATAAGCAGGCAAACTCACAGAATAAACAAAAGGCTTGAAGATGCTACATTGTTTGTCAAGGGGCAAGGGAGGAGCTGACAGCGACGGATGGATGATTTTACTGTGCTTAATGTGCTCCTGAAGGCCTCCGTAACTCAAGGGATGCCCTCTCCTGTGCTGGCTCAGAGATCCTCATACACAGAGGGCAGTTCAGCTGCCGGCACAGACATACTTTGTCCACCCAAGCAGCGATGTTTCTGGGTGCAACTGCAGATAAAATGGCAGCATACCCATGTTTCACCAGAGGCTCCTGCTGCGATTGAATAATACCTTTATCATGGATTGGAAAAGCAGCATTAAGCAGCTACCTGGTATTTGAGTTCTGGCCTTCTAAATTGTGGATTTTTTTTCTTTAATAATTATTGTATTGAGATTTATATAGGAAAAAAAAATATGCTTACTTACTGTCTTTCCCTCAACTATTAAGAAGGTGACAAACAACCTCTCTAGTCTGTGTATATCTTTGTGATTTAAAGAGTGGATCCAAAGTACAATGAAGAAGAATTTTATACTTTTCTAAAGCAGATTGTTTAATCAAGCATTCTTTGCGTAAAAGCTGCAACAAAAATTCTAATTAAAATGTAACCTGAGGTGGCTTCACCAATTCTAGTCTAATGGGAACTAATCCCCATTTTAGGTAAATTAACTCTCAGGTCTTAATTTGCTCAGATTTCCCTTAGAGTCTTCCTTATGCACGGAAAGAGTAGTTTCCCGGTATGTTTCAGCCCTCTAGGCCAGTGGCTTCATCCCCTAAATATTTGCCTAAAGGAGAAAGATACATTCCATTTCCAATCCCTTCTGTATCAAACAACAAGGTGATTTTTTGAGAGGTGAATACTATCCAAAGCATTATATATGTAAGTGTGTATACACATGTACATTCTCTCCTTGTGCCCCCAACTCATTTGTCTTAGACTCACTATTTTTTGACTGATCACATTAGACACGGATGAAATATTTTAAAGTAAATAGGAGTTAGGACCACTTCATATCACAACACACAGTAAGACAAGAGTGTATCATCTTGTGGAAACTGTAAATCACAGCAAGGCAATTACTAGACCTAGTTGTGTTTGAAACATTGGAAAACAGTATAGAAAGTCAGAAAATCACTTGATACTGCTTCTGACTCCTGCTTAACATGAAAAAACATCTGAGATTTCTGAAGATGTAGCTAATTTCAGAGGATGTTTGTAATCCAGTGTGTGTTATTCTTAATTTATGTTTAATTCTTCTGTTTCTGTTTTCAGAGTCTGGTCCATCTATCATAACCAGTCTGTCATTTAACTAGTCAACTGCACTTGGCAATAGTCAAAGTTAGCATCCTAAAATTACTTCTTAAGTGAAATTTCTAAGAGTTACTGACTAACTGAAGTAAGCAGTATATGCATCAAAAAGCATAGAAAAAAATTGAAAATGACTGGCACACAAGAAAAACAAACAAATAAAAAACCAAAATCAAACAACAAAGACCAAAAGAAAACCTAATCAGATTTACATTGAAATAAGCGACAGATTAATTTCACTATGGTTTTTCCTACTTAAAACAACCAGTATCTGAACCATAGGAGATAAAGGATGAAAACCAGAATGACTTGATGCTTGATGGCTTATATACATATATACTTAAGAAAGGAACATTAATCTCCTGACATCATAGTCAACACATAAAATGCTCCTACATGGTTGTGTATATTGCTTTTATATTAGTAGGGCACCTAAGGACAGTGAGATGTCAAGAGAAAACCACAAAAAAATTTACATTAGGATCACAAAGAAATAGAAACAGCATACATATAGTAGAACGTTTACATCATGTTTAGAAAGTATAAAAATTTTGCTCTGTTTAGTAAAAAAGAAATGCATAAGTGATGTAAGTCTATCAATAATTAATTTTATTGTTATTTTAAATCAAGTTCTTTTCTTTAAGTGGTCTATGGCTTCTTATTTTAGAGAGCTGGTCACAAGAGGGCAACATAGCTACATACATATGGAGCAGTTCTGACGTTCCACCCAATGGAAATTAGTAGTATATAAAAAATATAGCAGTAGAGTATGAGAGTTTTTTATTGATCAGTGTTTCTAACAGAGTAAATATCAGATTACAATCACAAAAGTTAACCTTAACTCTGTACCTCTATACAGGTTCTGTAATGGAATCTCATCACAGTGTTATACGGTATTTTCAAATAGCATGTAAATGTGTCCTATAGTTTTCACTACGTTCTTCAAGGATGTGCCTGCTCCCATTGGAAATCCATACAACTTTGCCAGATCTGTACAAGTTTCTCTCTGTATTGTATAGGAAAAAAAAAAAAATATCAGACAAGTAAACCAGAGTATAATCTGAAAATGACAGTCATTGGAACTTCACCTCCTACAATATACTGATGCTCTCTTTTAACTCATTGATTACATATTGGTTTTATCCATAGGAGCTCTGCCTCCTTGAGAAAGAATAAACTAGGTAGCTTAGTGATTAGGGAACATGAGACATTTGGTAGAATATGGGTAGTACATTCAACCTTAATTCCCTCATCATTGTTTTCTTAATAAGATCAACAGCATCAACAAAAGTTCTTCAGTGAACCAATCGTTAAAGGAATATTTTATTTGTTTGTTTCAATGTAAGGATTATCCTTGATAAAAGCAGAGAAAAACCTTCCAATAAGATTTCAAAATAAGTTTTTATTCAGATCTAGACTTACAAATATTCTGGTAGAGAAAGATTTTTATATCTGATATTCAGAAAAGACAAAGGCTATTGTCTTAGTGCTGATTATCACTTTCAAGGTTATTGACTGTGTTTATACTGTATTTAAGTCAGACAACATAGAAAAGAACCAAGAGAATTCCCACTATAGGTGCAATGCTGATCAGCAATATTGTCATTATTAATTACCACAACAAGATCACAAATTGTGTACAGGAAATCAACTGGAACAAGACTTCCAAGGACTCTCTGACAATGTCAGACAAAAATAAGTTCCAATCACTATAGTAACAGCTGTGAGCAACCTTCTGGTTGTATTGCAGTCAATGGCAAAACTCCCACAAACATCAGAAAGGCCTCAAGTTCATTTTATGACAGTCATCCATGAGCCACACAACTAGCATTGACATTTTAGATGTGAAATAAAAACAGTTAATTTCTCTACAGCTTGTTTGTAAATTAATGCATTAATATTGACTAGAGTGCTTGAATGCTTAATCTATATACTGAAAATTCTGCAAAGCCAAAGTCCAGCTTTTCTCAAGGACAGAGACTTAAATACAGAGATCTGTTATGCTCGATACATTTCCGAGAAAGATCTCTAGATTTTTTTTGTTTTCTTGTCACAGTCAGCCTGCCACTCTTCTCTTGTACATTCCAAGGTTTTCAAATTGTTCTTTCATCTGGGGTGAAAGAAAGATGGGAAGAGGCAAGAGAGGATATAAAGAAGAAAAAATAAAATTCAAGAACAAGTTCCAGAAAAAATTCTAATTATGCTTATTAAAAATGAAATATTATATTAAAAATGAGAATCCATACAGTTAGAATTAAAAAAATATGAACATTTTAATTTCTCTGGTTTGATAATTTTTATTCTGAGGGAAAAAAAAAGGGGGTTTCATAATTTTTTTTTTAATTTCTAATGACCCAAAGCAAAATTAGGACCAGTGAGTGATTCTCTGACATTACAATTTATTTTATGGAGAGCTTATGAAATTGTAATTTAATGTGACAATTTTTTTGAAAGTGTGGTCTGTAACACACCAGTTCATTTAATCCCAGATCTTCAGATATCATGATCTTTCCCCATATCAAAATCTCATAGAGGGGAGGCAGTTAGTAGTGAGGTGCTAGTAATTTTTATTGCTTTTGTCATCATAGTCTCATTGCTTTTCATCTTCATACTTTGACTTATATAGCACACAAGGTCCATGAGCTGACTCCCTTGGAGCTATCCTGAATGAGATCATCTTATTTTGTTAACAGCCGCCTTTCACAGATTTCAACATCCTATCTCTTGTTCATCTCATTGATCATCATGGTCTTGATCCTTCTGGCACTCCTGTAATCACATTTCTTTCTAGATCTTTATCATCCACAAACAAGCACCTTAATGTTTAAAACACCAAGACTTCAGAGATTCGATAGTTCAGCATCAATTTCAGTTACCTATTCTCAGGTGAACTCCTGAAGACTTAGCCTAGGTTTTAAGCAGAAGCCAAGCTGCACAGTTACTGAATTGCTGCATAAAATAATTCTGTTAACAGCTGAAGGGCTATTAGACTATACCTTACTGATAGACCACCCAAGGTGAGCTAAAAATGAAGCCACATTAGAGCTAACTCAAGGAAAATAAAGGCATGCCACACATATGATCAGTCCCACTGATTGCCATATATCTGTAGAGTCTATACTTAAGACTAATGATTCATGTAGAAAAAAGTAGATGATGCACAGGAGACTACCACAACTAAACAAAAAGGCATGCCCTGGTGATTGCAATCTAAAGGAAGAGAAGAATGTGCTGAAGCACTTTTTAAAGCAAAACTCTTTATCAAACTGTCGTTGTTTAACCCGGCTGGCAACTGAGCACCACGCAGCCACTCGCTCACTCCCCTTCCTCCCTCAGTGGGATGGGGGAGAGAATCGGAGAAAATAAAAAAAAAAGTAAGACCCATGGGTTGAGATAGAGACAGTTTAATAAGATAGAAGAATAACAATAGCAATAATAATAATGGTAAGAGAATATAAAGAATATATATATAACAAGAGATGCACCATGCAATTGCTCACCACCCACTGACTGATGCCCAGCCCGTCCCGTGCAGCGATCACACCCCCTGGGCTGCGATCACTCAGCCTGAGCTGCGATCACTCTGCCCGCAACCGACTGACTGAATAACCCTCCTGAGCATGACGTTCTATGGTATGGAATAGCTCTTTGGTCAGTTTGGGTTAGCTGTCCTAGCTGTGCTGTACTCCCAGCTTGTTATGCACCTGGGCGAGCAGGAGAAGCTTAAAAAGTCCTTGAGTAGTCTGAGCACTACTTGGCAACAACTAAAAACATCAGTGTGTTATCAACATTCTTCTAGTACTAAATCCAAAACACAGCACTATGCTAGCTACTATGAAGAAAATTAACTCTATCCCAGCCAAAACCAGGACACAAGCTGTAAGGCAGAGAGATTAAATCCAAAAATAATGTTAAATGATATCTGTATAAACTAGTATGAATAGCAAAGTTAGTGGGACAACATTAATTCCTCTGTGGCTGTAGAACAGAAAACCAAGGAGCTGATCTTTCTTTGTAGTTATAACTAATACTAATTTGAAAGAGCTCCTAAGTGCAAGAATAAGATCAGTCTTCACTGCTTGAACTGAAATATTCTTTTAACCTGCAAGAATACTGTAGGTAGGTGGTTTTCTAATGTTCTTTCTGTAATTTTACATTACTGCGCATCTCAGTAAAAAATAAACATTATAGCAAAATATACAATAAGGTTTGAGAACAGTAGTGGGTTGTGAAAAGTAAGAAGTTCATGAAGTATTTAGTTTTCCATATACTGCAGAGGTTTATTTTAATCCTTATGTATTCACTTTCACTACTTCTGAGATAATTCTTTGTGCATTCCCCTGTGGAACACAAACCATTCTCCAAGGAGAGGTCAGCTACCTCAAAACTCCTTCCACTTCTTTCTTCAAGGAACGCAACATGAGTGAGTAATTACAGAAGTTTCAACAACCAATCCTCTCCTATCTCCTACTGGTCATGTCTTTTAAAGGTACTATTATCCTCTAATGACCTGTAAAAACTCAGATAGAAAGGCAATACATAAAAGTCCAGCTGCTTTCTTTCTCTGCTTCGATTCAGCATGATGGCAATCAGGAACCCCTGACTGTTACAGCCCTGTGTCAACTCTTCTGCTGCTGCTGTCACCCATGGTAGCTCTCTTTTCATGACAGGTTCCTCCTCGTTAGCTTTTGCTCTCCTACTGCTGGTGAAACTCACACACTCATTCTGTTGTACAGCAGCATTTCAGACTGTCACTTACCTAAGACTCGGGACCCCACCAAAGTCCAGAAAATCTTTAGATTATTTGCATCTGATCTGTGATCTGAAATATATGAAAGAACTTGGTTAATTAGTCTTTTATGTTTCCTGATTTTACCATATTCAACACAATTTTGACAGTCCTTTCAAAGAGCAAAGGAAAACCACACTGACATGAACCCTTTTCCCATGTGACACATTCAGAAAAAAAATTAATTCCTTGCAATAGAAAAAACACAGCAGAAATTTCACAGTGGGAGTACTGTGAGGGACGAAAAAGTGTAATGGGCTGCACTAAGTTCTCTGGGAAGTGATAAAACACTATCTGGTTAGAATGTTTCCCTAAAAAAAAAAAAAAAAGTGTCGTTCTCACTCAGTTGCTAAATAACAAAGATAAACATAAAATAATAATAATAATAAATCTTGAAATAGATGTCCAGTAATAGTTGCTAATATTTTGGTGACATTCACCAAGAACTATTTATTCTAACATTTGCACACACAGCTACAAAAGCTTGAGTCCTTTCAACCAAATGTTCCTTTTTCATAAGTACTCGGCTTCTGTAGCTTCTTATGGAGTCCAGTGGGAGCCAAATGGACTCATAGTCATTAAAACCAGAATATGTTTTCACATTAGCTACAAAGACACATATTTCCAAGTTGATTATTGGAGTTAGAAAGTGAAATGTTGATCTCACTGAAGCCATAAAATTTTAGAAAAGCCAGCAGTTTATCTGAACAAAATTTGAACAAGTTCCTTTACTATATGATTTTAAAATTACTATATATGGGGAACCAAAAGATGGATCCCACAGAAATGTTTGTTACCTTGGACTGCTTGAAGGCTATATAATACATGAGTCTTTTTTGACAGCAAAAATTGCCATTTTGTCTGAGAATAAAGTTTAGTCAAAAAAAAGACCTGACCACCTTTGGTGGGTTGACCATGGCTAAGGGCCAGAAACCCACTCAGTCACTCAGAGTGCTGCCATTTATGGCTATAATCTCTTCAGGTGGGATGGCAAGGAAGGGGTAGCTCTATATGTCAGAGAGTGTTTTGATTGCCTTGAGCTCAATTATGGTGACGATAGGGTTGAGTATTTATGGGTAAAAATCAGGGGATTTTTATTTTGCCAACAAAGCAGATATCACGGTGGGAGTCTGTTAGACACTGCCCAACCAGGAAGAAGAGACAGATGAAATATTCTACAAGCAACTGGGAGAAGTCTCACAATCACTAGGCTTTGTTCTTGTGGGGGACTTCAACTGACCACATATCTGATGGAAATACAATACAGTGGAGAGGAAACGGTCCAGGAGGTTCCTGGAGGGTGTGAGAAGACAACTTCCAGAGATACTGGTCACTGGTGAGTGACGCAACTAGGGAAGGTGCCCCATTAGACCTGCTGTTTGTGAACAGAGGAGGCCTTGTGGGTGATGTGGTGGTTGAAGGATGCCTGGAGCACCACGGTCATGAAATGATGGAATTCTTGATTCTTGGAGAAGTAGAACTTCCACCAGGCCAGCAGAACTGCCACCTTGGACTTCCTGAGGGCAGACTTTGGACTGTTCAAGAAGGCTGGTTGACAAAGTCCCTTAGGAGGCACTCCTGAAGGGCAAAGGAGCCCAAGAAGGCTACATGCTCAGGAAGGAAATCCTGGAGGCACAAGAGCAGGCCATCCCCATGTGCCGAAAGATGAGCTGTCAGTGAAGAAAACCGGCCTGTCGGAACAGAGAGCTTTGGCTGGGTCTCTGAAAAAAGAGGAAAGTCTATGAGCTTTGGAAGAAGGGGCAGATATCTCAGGAGGACAACAAGGATGTTGTGAGGTCATGCAGAGAGAAAATTAGAAGGGTTAAAGTCCAGCTAGAACTTAAATTGGTCAATTCTGTGAAAGATAATAAAAAATGTTTCTATAAATATATTAACAACAAAAGGAGAGCCAAAAAGAGTCTCTATCCTTTACTGGATGCAGGGGGAACCATAGTGACAAAGTATGAGGAGAAGACTGAGGTATCTAATGCCTTCTTTCCCTCAGTCTTTAATAGTAAGATCAGCTGTTCTCCGGGTACCCAGTCCCCTGAGCCAGAAGACAAGGGCAGGGAGCAGAGCAAAACTCCCATGATCCAAGAGGAAATGGTTAGTGACCTGCTCGGCCAATTAGACATACACAAGTCAATGGGGATGGACAGAGTCCATCCAAGGGAGCTGGCAGAGGTGCTAACCAAGCCTCTTTCCATCATCTATCAGCAGTCCTGGATGACTGGGGAAGTTCCACTTGACTGGAGGTTGGCAAATGGAGGGAGGATCCAGGGAACTACAGGCCTGTCAGCGTGACCTGAGTTTCAGGGAAGGTCATGGAGCAGATCATCTTGAGTGCCATCACACAGCACGTCCAGGACAACCAGTCAGCATGGGTTTATGAAAGGCAGGTCCTGCTTGACTAACCTGATCTCCTTCTATGACAAGGTGACCTGCTTAGTGAACAAGGGAAAACCTGCAGATGTAGTGTACCTGGACTTCAGTAAAGCCTTTGACACCATTTCCCACAGCATTCTGCTTGAGCAAATGGCTACCCATGGCCTGGACAGGCATACTCTGTGATGGGTAAAAAACTGGCTGGATGGCTGGGCCCAAAGAGTGGTGGTGAATGGATATTAATCCAGTTGGAGGTCCATCAGAAGTGGTGTTCCCTAGGGCTCAGTGCTGGGGCCAGTTCTGTTTAACATCTTTATCAACAGCCTGGATGAGGGGATTAAATGCACCCCGAGTAAGCTTGGAGATGACACTAAGTTGGCTGGAAGTGTGGATCTGCTTGAGGGTGGGAAGGCTCTACAGAGTGACCTAGACAGTCTGGATTGATGGGCTGTGGCCAACTGTTAGAGGTTCAACAAGGCCAAGTGCCAGATCCTCCACTTCGGTCACAACAACCCCATGCAGTACTACAGGCCTGAGGATGAGTGGCTGGGAAGGAGGCTTGCCGGAAGGGGGGCGGGGGGACAGCTGACTGAATATGAGCCAGCAGTGTGCCCAGGTGGCCAAGAAGGCCAATGACGTCCTGGCTTGTATCAGGAATAGTGTAGCCAGCAGGACTAGGGAACTGATCGTGCCCCTGTACTGGGCACTGGTGAGGCCGCACCTTGAATACTGCATTCAGTTTTGGGCCCCTCACTACAAGAAAGACGTTGCATTGCTGGAACATGTCCAGAGGAGAGTCACAAAGCTGGTGAGGGGTCTGGAGCACAAGTCTTACCAGGAGCAGCTGAGGGAGCTGGGTTTTTTTAGTGTGAAGAAGAGGAGGCTGAGGGGAGACCTTATCATCCTCTACAATGACATGAAAGAGGCTGGAGTGAGCTGGGTGTCGGTCTCTTCTCCCAAGTAACAAGGAATAGGATGAGAAGAAGTGGCCTCGTGGTGCACCAGGGGAGGTTTCAATTGGATATTAGGAAAAATTTCTTCACTTAAAGGGTTGTCAGGCTCTGGAATGGGCTGCCCAGGGAAGGGGTCAAGTCCCCATCCCTGGAGGTATTTAAAAGATGGGTAGATGAGGTGCTTAGAGACATGGTGGACAGGTAGGGTTGGACTCAATGATCCTAAAGGTCTTTTCCAACAAAATGATTCTAAGTGCCAGAAGTCCACCCAGCTGCTCCCACACCCTCCTCCTCAATAAGAGAGGGGACAGGAAGAAAGATGGAAAAGATCATGGATCAAGATATAGACACGAAGGTCACTTACCAATTACCATCATAGGAAACCAGTTTTGATTTGGGAAAATTAATTTAATTTATTCCTAATTATAGTTGGATGGTGAGAAACAAAGACAAAACTGGAAAAGCCTTCTCCCCATGCCCCGCACTTCTTCTCAGTCTCACCTTCACTCCTTCACTCCTTACTCCTCTACCTCCATCTCCCGAGCAGCACAGAGGGACAGGGAACGGGGGGCTGTGCTCAGCCCACAGCAGCCCCTC
>NW_009260670.1:339328-340871 GCF_000687185.1 Egretta garzetta
CTGTAGAGAACCATTACTGAATGTAGTTTGTCTCGACATTGCCATTGTACCACCGCTTCCCACCACTCAGAAGATGCTGCCCTCACAGTCTGCAGACAAACACCACCATGCGCCTGTGCAAGGCCCAAGGCGCAAAAAAGGTAGAAGGCATCCTAAGGAGACAGCACACATGGCATGAACTGCATGTATGCCAGTATGATCTGCGCCTGATCAAGGGACCCCAACCACCATAAAAGTAGTGTGTGCGCTCCAGTAAGGGGGCTCTTTCCCGTCTTTGTCCCTCCCCTTCGGACCTCTTGGAACCCACCTTGATAAAGCCAGCATCGTGTGGACTGAACCTGGAGTAGCAGATGGGGGTGCTGGAGCACCGACTACACGACAGACGGAGGCGCTGGAACATCGCTGGACCCGCGGCGGTGGTAACTAGTCCTTCCTTTCCCTCTCTCTCCTCCTCTCTCTCTCTCATTCACTCCTTCCTCCCTGATGTAAACTCGCTCCCTTTCTAGCTCTCCTTTTCTCTCATCCCCTTTTTTTTCCCCTTGGTTCTTCCCCTTTGCCTTTCCCCATTCACCTCCTTACATCGTTCCCTCCTCCCTCTGTGTTGAAAATAAAGTTGAAAGGTTGTACGACATTTGACCTGATTTAGTGTCTTAATCTCGCCCTTGGGATTGTATGGAAACCTCCCCGACATTGAATCGCGACACCAGCTCTTTCACATGAATTTTGGAAAGTCTTAAATTAAAAGGAAAAGTGGACCAAAGATATGTTCTGAAGTGGTTTGATGAGAAAAAGCTGCTAATGAAGCTTTCCAAATTGAACAATGCTTCTAAACACTAAATCATTCTGGAATGTTAATTTAAAAGAGAAGTCTCAAGTCAGCAATGAGAAATTGTATAGCTGTTTAATGCAGGGCTCTAAGAGGACTGTGAAAACCCTCAAAAATTTACTTTTAAAATATGGGACCTTATGCCACTATGTTATTTAAAACCAGGTTTTCTTTAAACTACTTTTTTTTCATCATGGCATTTGTTATTAATTCTATATGGAATTGTCATGTGGCCATTCTGAAATCCACAATGATATATGTACAGAGTATTGGTAGAGCTTGACCCTTTTTAAAAAGATTTGGTGGTACAATACAGTGACATTCCTAATGATGAGTTTCAGTTAATGATATGAAAAAACAATTAACAATTGGTTTCTACTTAGATTTTTCATTGAATAGTTTTGTGTTGTTCTTTTATAGTCTGAAATGCTAGCAAAATGTGTGTGTATGCTGGAAGATTTTCCCACAAGGGACGTAGTAGAACCTCCTACTCAGAAATCACTATTCCAAACAGCTGACATAAATACTAACTGAGTGTTGCTTATGCAAGAATTTCTATTCTACACAGGGTAAAAAAGTTACTATTTCCTTTATTTTTTCTCCTACCAACATTCAGTCTAAGGAACGACTCAATAATCTGTATGACAAATATCTTCTTAATATTAACAACCATCACATCACACTGATAGGGACTTTCACTAACCCAAAGAATGGTAG
>NW_009260670.1:340908-362323 GCF_000687185.1 Egretta garzetta
GCCTTAATAATTTGTTCTACTACATTCTGGGTCAGAAGTTCAGATTGTAGTCCAAAAGACTTCAATAATTTTTATATTTTATTGTCTTAGACATGTGCTTTGGATAGGTTGGGGCAATACACAAGGAAAAGTTTTGGTTTTTTTTAATAGCTGTAAAATGCACAGATAGCAGGTAGATAGCTCTTCTAGCTATGCTATTCTCTGTTGTTGCACTTTGATAAAGACAACAGAACTCAGGCATAAAATCTGCTTCAGTTTAGAAAAAGACAGCAATAGTTCAAATCTTCCTCATAAGAAGGGGAGGAGATGAGCAATGCCCATCTGTAACTCCTCTGTCTCAGAGATTTTAAATCTATTCATTATCAGACTGAAGACATTCTGCATTTTGTCAACAAAAATAATAGTACACATTGTCAGATGCACTGCATTTCCACAGCTATGGGGTTTTTTTGACAGAAAAGACAAGTAAATAACCCCCAATCTCCCTCTACTTTGCTTAATTTGTTTCTGCTATCTCAAAACAGACTATTATTGTGTTTATAAATCAAAGCGTAATGCTTCTCAACTGCATGACAATCTTAAATGGGCTGAACAATTTGAGGGACTACAAACTGCACACACATCTGCTGGTGAGGCACAAAGATCTGGAAATGCACAAAACTGGCAATCTGTGCAATCTGCAGTATCCCACATGCTTCCCTATCATAAACACTGTAGTCAATGCTATGTCAAGACAATGATAAAAAAACACATCAAAGTTGAGAAGCAATCTAATACCAAAACCTAAGTCTTTCCTAAATAGGATTCAATTATTCAACTTCAACAATGGGGCTGCAGTACAGAGGAGAGTCTCAAATCAGCTAAGTGAAGGAAAAGAGGACACATCTGAAGACACCAAGGATACTGTTGGTTAAGAAGTTTTATAAAAGCAGATTGCATCCCTTAGAAAGTTGACACACTTCATGAGAAGAGCTCTAGAGTATTCCAACATAGGGTAAACGTAGACATACAAAGGAAAATCTTCAGGAAGGCTTTGCTCATTTCTCATTGAGCCCTGGAACACCTGATGGAAAGCCTGGATTTGCTCTAATTCATGCTTCCAAGGCTCTGAACCAGTCCTTCACCATAATCTCCACTCCATGGGAATAATCCTTTACAGCTGTCCTGACTCCAAGAGTTACATGTCTGAAAATCAGTTTAGCTTTGACCAGGAAGTGTGAGTGTAATTATGACTGCAAAAGTGTGTGTCTGTTTTTGCCTTTAGTGGCAAGACTTTAGTAAGTAATAACCACAGGGGCAAAAACTTTCTCAGACTACACATTGAAATCCTGTATTTGGATAGATCCCTCTTCCTGGGGCTTTGTTCCTTGACTTGTGTGTTTAGCCTCAAAGTCACATTTTAGTCCTTAAAATGTTCCATTTCAGATGCTTATGATACAATTTCATGCTTTTAGTTTATCTGACAAAAAATAGCACATTACAGCAGAAATAAGAACTTTCAGTAGTGATGGAGACACTTGATGACATCAAGGAGAGACTTGATGGGTTTACTGGTATTATGCCAGTCTGTAGGTAAGAGTTATTTACAGAGCAATATGCATTCAGGCCTTCCAAATTTTGTTCAAGAAAAGCAGATTTTGGATATAGCCACCAAAAATTATTCCAAGCACTTTTGCAGTCAATTGAAGTATGAAGCTTCTTGACTAAAAGTGGAAAACGGAATATATTATCATATGATATTACTTCACAAATTGAAAACAGTTGTTTGAAAACATTTTTCTTCTTTACAGAAGTGGTGCTTCCTTTGCATTTCACTTGCACAGCAAGGCTACACTTGGTCTTTTCCACCCCTCACGCTCTTGCCGAAGAAAAGGAAAAGAAATGTAACAGTAGGAAGATGAAGACTGGCATCAAGTTATCAAGGAGTACACTCTAAATTAAAATTTTCTGGAGAGACAATTGCATAATCTTTCTATATAAAGATTTATGGTTTTGACAATCCCAGTAGTTCTGTATTCCATGGTAAAGTATAAAGATATTTTTAAAAAATTATTTTGTTTTTTACTAATGGAAAAAAGTAACTTCTCCAGCTCAACATATTTTAGAAGCTTCCTTGCTTAAACACACTGATTGAAATGTATAAATAAAAGACAATACAAAACCAATACAACAGGATGCACAATTTTTATAATGGGAAAATTCTGAAAAATTTAAACTATTTAGGATTGGACTTTTTTAAATATCAATTTTATATGTAGTGTCATTGAAAAGATTTAGGAGCTCTTTAGACAAAAATATATGAACCCAATATTATAAGCAATCCTATTTAATCCCTTGACTAAGGCTTGACCTTCTAAAACTAGCAAAAACTTACTGTTTGAGATTTCTAATTCCACTAAGTAAGAAAACAGAGAGATGTTAGTTTTGTCATATGTTCCCACAGAATTATTGAAGGAGATAAATATTGACGACTGTTATAATATTTTTTTTTTTATGTCTATGATATCTTTGACTCTCAAAACTCTTGCTCATATCTTGGGAAAACAGTTTCTTAATTTGAAAAAGAGCTGCAACAAAATACTTATCCAATAACATGAAAGTATATATGAGCATTAAACATTAACATTATACAAAACAAGTTCATCTCAGTTCTAGAAAAATGATTCATAATTTTTATTTACTGAAAAAAAAAGTATCATTTGTTTTGTCACAGGAACCTTAAATTGAACTTTGGTAGCTGGAGATTAGGAGATATAATACATTAATGAAAAGTATGACTACTTAATGTTATAGACGTGGAATTGTTATAGACATGGAGAGGAAATACTTTATTAATGCATCTGGTGTATCTAGTAAAAGCAGATCTTAACCCAGTGACCTGATGCAGCATAGCCTGGAATTATGGAAGGCTGCCTACTGATTTTATTGGTTACCAAATGATCACAGACTTCAGTGAGGCTTCGTTGCAGTCTCAGGCTGTTGAGTACCCATTGCAGTCTTGACCACTAAATCTGTGATTTCACTGTGTTAAATTAAAACTTAAGCTGATTTACTAAAGCTGTCTGATGATTCCTTATTTTATGCCTCAAGCACATTCACCATTTACTCTCAAGCATTCTGCATTTGCCAAATACAGCAAGATGCTTCAAGAACAGTGAGGAAGACAATCTAGATTGGATCACATTTTATGTTACCTCTGTTTGTTACAGAGCACTTCTGTTTGAATTCTTTGTGAGTCAGGGCCCTGAAAAGGGATTCAGCCTTCTCGCTGTGCTCTATGCAGTGCTGTGGGAATCCAGCAAAAGTGCTCACAGGTTTTCAACTGGGAGAGCTTTACTGGGCTTTGTTGATTTTGTGGTTTGCTCTCAAATACAGCAGGAAATTTTGGCTGATGTTTTCAAGATTGCCTAAGGGTTTTTGATGACCAGTTCCTATTAAATTTAATGAGAATTGAGCATACAAATCCCATTGGTAATCTCACCCTTTATGTTATTAAAACAATAAAAGTTGGAGAAGAATGACATGTAAAATAAAATTTATGTTGCATTAAAAAAGAAAGTCTTGCTATCTGTAAAACCATTCAGCAGTCCCTTTCCCCTCAACCTTCACTGAAATCCTTTACAGAACCTCCATGAAAGCATTTTTATTACAGCTCTAGAGGCTCACACTTGGGTCTTGCTTTACATGGGTTGTTTGAATGATATTTATTTTATATTACAGTCTATTTCTGAAACTTTGACCTCTAATTTATTATAGGAAAGAGACATAATAATAATAAAAAATGGCAATATAAGCTTCAGGTTTTAACAATTTTGCTGATGCTTTACATCTTTCCCGCTGCACTTTCATTGACTTATTAAGAGTTTCTGAGCACTAGACATAGCTTTGTTCTAACTGTTTAGGAATCAGTTCTGCATGATGCAGTCCTAGAAATGGAAAGTAGGAGGAACACACTTGAAGCACTTGAGTGCTGCCATTAAAACCTTAGTTGCATATTGAAGGACAGATTCACTGTTGATATCACAAAAGACTGAGAATTTAAGAGGTATACTGACAGAGTGCAAATACATTCAAAAGGTTTCTCAGGGTTAGGACAGAACTGAAAGTTTTTTTAGTGTCCAGCTCAATAAGGCAGTGAGAGATCCTAAGCTCCTATGATACAAAAAATGGCTGGAAAAACAAATTGATTCTCATAAACCAAAATGGAGCCAAACAACAACAAAAAATATTTTTGAAAAATATACATCCAACACTTAGATAAAATGTTAAAAAAAAAAAAAAAACACAGAAAACTAATCTTGGGGTTTCTTTTTGCCTGTCATTTGGTAGAAAGCATCTTCACAATGTCACTTTCTCCTGTAGGAAGCAAACCTGATATAACTCTTCAAGAAAAGCAGTCAAAAAGCTATCCTTTAATTTTCTTGATGGGATTTGTGAAAACAGAGATTTTTTTGGTTGGAAAATTAATGAGGTGAAAAATATTCAACATTAAAATTATTTCTGTCCAAATACAGAACAGTTCATATAATTTATTCCATACTTTAAGAAATCATTAATAAATAAAATTCCCAATAATTCTGTGCTGATTCTTACTGATGTTTTTTAAGTATTAACACATAGATTTTATTATTATCTTTCCAGAAATTGAAGTTAATTGTTTTTCTAAAGCTTTAGGTTCTTTGTCTCTACCTCTTCTTGTTCTCCCCTCTTTAAGAGAAGCTGTATTCTTCTTTTGAAAAAAGGGACCTGGAAGTCCTGGTGGATGAGTTGAACATGAGTCAGCAGTGTGCACTTGCATTAAAGAAGTTCAACCAGATATGGGATCACAAATGCAGACTGGAAGGTACCTCAGGAATTGTCTAGTCCATCCCCCTGCTCAAAGCAGCGTCAGCTGTGCAGTCAGACCAGGTTACTCAGGGCTTTATCCAGTTGGGTCTTGAAAACATCCTAAGAGAGAGACTGCACAGCCTTTCTGGGCAGCCCACTCCACTGTCTATCTGTTCTCAGAGTGAGAAAGTGTTTCTTTATAGGCAGTCTGAACTCACCTCATGCTTGCTGTCTATCATCTTCCCACCTTACACCACTGGAAGAGTCCCATTCCAGCTTCTTGATAGAAGCCTACCTACCTGATAGGTACTGGGGCATTGTTGTTAAGCGCCCCTGAGATGAGCTGTCCTCCAGGCTGAAGCCCCAGTTCCTCAGCCTCTCCTCACAGGGCAAGTGTTACAGCCCCCAGACAGTACCCTCTGCTGAACTCACTCATACATCAATTTATTTCTTATATTGAGGGGCTCAACAGTGGATGCAGTATTTCAGATGAGATCTCATGAACGTCAAGTAGCAGGGGCTAATCCCTCCCCTCAGTGTTCTGGCTGTACCCCTGTAAATACCTCCTAGGGAAACATTGGCCATTTCTGCAGCCAGGGCACACTGCTGGCTCATGCTTAGCTTGTGTCTGCCAAGACCTCCAGGTCACTTCCTACAGGGCTGCTCCCATTGAAGCAGGCCTCAGCCTGTATCCTTGAGAAAGGACAGTACTTGGCTTTGCCCTTGTTGCATTTCATGAGGTTCCTGTTGGCCTATTTCTCCAGCTTCTCTAGTTCTCACTGGATTGCAGTCCTGCCCTTTGAATGTATTAACTAGTTGCCCAGTTTGGTGTCATTTCCAAACTTGATTAGATTCTCCCCCATCACTTGTGCCAGGTCACTGATAAAGATGTTGAACAGAACAGGTCCCAGCACAGCCCCCTGCAGTACTGCACTTGTTACCAGCTTCCACTCAGAGTACAACCCCTTAACCACCACTCTCTGAGCCCAGCCATACAACCCATTTAGTTGTCCACCCATCCAGACTGTTACGTCTCAATTTGGGTAGAAGGATATTATGGGAGATGGTGTTGAAAGCCTTGCAAAATCAAGGTAAGTGATTTTACTGCAAGAGATTCTACCATGGTTTTTGGCTCCCGTGAGACCAAATCTAGAGCACTGTGCCCATTTGTGGGCTCCCCTGTACAAGAAAGACATTGATGTACTGGATCAAGTCCATTGGAAGGTCACCAAGATGGTCAGGGGACTGGAAAACACAGTATAGGAGGAGAGGCTGAGAGCTGGGTTTGTTCATCCGTAATAAGAGAAGGCTAATGGACAATTTTGCTGTTGTACAACTCCCAAGTGGGGTGACATGGACAAGATGGAATCATACTCTTCTTGGAAGTGCATAGTGAAAGGAGAAGAGGAAACAGGCCCAAGTTGCAAAACAGGAAATTTCAGTAAGGTATAAGGAAAAGCTTTTTCACTGTGAGGTGATCAGATACTGGAGAGTGTGTAGGATCTCCATCCTTGGAGGTGTTTAAGACTCAGCTGAACAACATGATCTCTAAAGGTCCCTTCCAACGTGAACTATTCTATGATTCTATGATTTTTCTATCCCCCATAATTTCCCTAACACAAAATTATGAATGACACTTAAATGATCCTGTAAGTATTATACAGTAGTTCTCAATGGTCAAAACTACTGCGTAAGTAATCTTTAACTTACTCTTTCCTCTCCTTATATATTTCAAAGTTGATTGCATTTACATTAGCCATTTGCTCATAAGTAAGCATTTAAAATAAAGCTTAATAATAATAATAATAAAAAGCATTCTTGACCACTCTTGTACCATTTCCTACATGTAATGGGGGCACCGACTATTTCCTCAACCTTTCACTCACTCTAAACTTGCATAAAAAAATTCTTCTCTTGCTATACTTTCTATGCCTTATTTGTTGGAATTCATTTTATGCTTCAACTTTCTTATGCTTCAACTTTCTGATTCTCTTTTCACAGTTGCACTGTTCTTTATTTCTCATCCTCAGTAATTTTACTTAGTCACTTCTTGTGACATTCTTTCTCCAATTTCTATTCTTTGAAAATCATATAGATTGTTGAAGTTGATATAACTTTAAACTGACCTTCCTTTCATTTAAATTTAAAATTACCTCTGTCACTCTATCAAACTCTTTCTTCCTTTAGGAATGATACACAGTTAATCCTACTTACCACCTCTCTCAGTTAACTGAAAATTGATTTTTGGAAGTCCATCACCTGGTTTCATGTGGAATTTCTTACTCATTCCACGCTACATATTATATGTCTTCATGCATGTCACAAGTATAGGAAATATTTACCTTAAGACTGAATTTAGACATTACCAATATATCAGTATAGCTGCTAGACTGTACCTATGTTCACAACTATTAAAAAGAAAAAAAGGCTATTATCTCTGTTGATAATAATCTGCTATATATCAAAAATACCTGTTACAGCTACTTGTTTTATATAAATGCAGAGTCATAACATGTTAAAATCTCTTCTAGTGCTCCATACTGATATGAATGTCATCCTCACTAAAATGTATATTTTTCTAGTATTTTAAAATATTTAAATTAATTTGTGGAACAATTATAAACAGTACAAAAATTAGAAAGAATATGTAGAAAAAAATCTCCTTTTAAAATGAAGAGTTAAAATATGAGTAAGAATAAGTGATTTATTTTGTGTATTTAATGTGCATTTTTTAGATTCTTGTAATTATTTCTAGTTTTATTTAGTATCTAAATAATATGTTTAATTTGTTCTACATTTCTTCAATAAACATCCTGAACTTAAAAAAAAAATAAATTAGTTTAAAGTACAAAATGTAATTTAAGTGTAACTAAAAAACCCCTTCTACCTCTGAATGAAAAGTTCTCCATTTAATGCCAAAACTTTAACATTCCCTCCATGTTTGTTTCTTAAATTAAGATCTAAGAATCAGTAGTTGGTGTTCAGAAATATGAAAGTAAGAAATTGATTCTATCAATAATAAAACCTGCTTGCATTTCAGTTGTTAAGCTTATAGCTAAGTTTTTAAAAACAGTGAAGTGTCCAATTTTGCTAAAATGTGCTTATACAATGCTTGGGACAGTTTCAGAAATATTCTTTTTTGAGTTCTTAAAATATCAAGACAGCAAAACTGTATAATGAAATCCTGGGTATCTATTCCTTTCTCAGAAATCCCAGTCTCTTCAATATGAAACTGTCAAATATCACAAAAATTATAAATGTCAGCTTTGCTTTTTTTTTATCATATTTATATATATCAGATAAGAATACTACTCATGTGTTTCTTACCCACTTCGACATGCAGATTTGGTGGCATGAACTTCTCAACCTGTGAGATACTATTTTGTAGATGTTCGCCAAATTAAAATGAACAGTTCTTTGCCTTTAGCAGTCCCCAAATGATGCAAGCTTTCTGAGACAAGAAGGAAAGGAAGAAAGGAAGAAAGGAAGAAAGGAAGGAAGGAAGGAAGGAAGGAAGGAAGGAAGGAAGGAAGAAAGAAAGAAAGAAAGAAAGAAAGAAAGAAAGAAAGAAAGAAAGAAAGAGAGAGAGAAAGAAAGAAAGAAAGAAAGAAAGAAAGAAAGAAAGAAAGAAAGAAAGAAAGAAAGAAAGAAAGAAAGAAAGAAAAGAAAGGAAGAAAGAAAGAAAGGTAAAGAATAAGAAAAGAAATCCTGGGAACTAATTTGAATATTTTAACTTTACTGTGGTGTTTGCTTGTACCCTTATAACCTACCACATCAAGGAAGCCTAGGAAGTACATCCGCATCTCTTTCAAATGAAAATCCGATAGCCAGTCCAAAACAATAAGAATGTAGACTATTAGAACACATGCTATAATCTGCTAACATATCCTACTAAGATTTTTCACATCTTCTCAGTATGCTTCACTATAATGCTGCCCCTGTCATTCAAAAAGTTATTTTAATGGACAAAAATAATTTTTCAGATTTCAAGGGATAATCTATATACTCAGGTTTGCCCTACCTGAGCTTTGACCTGTGCTTATCATAGTGCCAAATTCAATCCAGTAGTGGTGAGTCTCCATTAATGTATTCTGAATCTCAGCATGGTTTATAAATCTCAGACTTGACTCTGTACATCCAACATTCACACACCTTCTGTGAAAACATGAAAAAAAAAGGTTCAAACTTCCTCAGACTTTCATATTGGAAGGAATTATCTTTTTTATTTTTGTCTTGTCCAATTCCTTCTTTATTTTTGTGATCACAAAAGCAGATAGAAACAAAGACCAATCCCAAGTTTTACAAATTATATATAGTACTGATTGTGAAAATTGATGGGATATGAGTACCAGCATGTACCAATTATAGCAGAAAATGAAAGAGAAAAGTTTAGGAAACAATAAGCAATGATTTTTGCTCTAGTGAAATGAGCTATAAGGATGCTGGCCAAGGGTCAGAATGTATTTTTGTTCACAAAACCATTAAAATCAAACCATCAAGTGTTGTCCTCCTGAAAAACAGTTATTAAATTTTCAAGAAAAGCAACTTGACAGGTAACTTCTGCTACTGTCACTATCATAGTTGCTTCATAGATTTCCTCAAGGCACCTGTTAGGGTTTGTGTTTTTTTCTTACATTAGGAAAAGTACGCATACGAATGAAAAATATTGCCTTCCTCAAACTGCTGAGATTTTAAAATAAAAAACATAGAAAAATATAGGTTGGAAAGAATTTTTGGGTATCAGCAATGCCCTGTTCAAAGCAGAATGAACTCCAAAGTCAAAAAATGTTGGTTAGTGCCATGTCCAATTGGGTTTTGAATATCTCCAAGGATGAAGATCCCACAGCTTCTCTGGGCACCTGTGCCAGTGTTGGACCACCTTCATGGTGAAAAGCTTGGGTTTTTATGTTGCTTAGCCACTCAGGACAGATTGCTTGTTAACAGGGAAAAAAAAAAGGGGGGGTAGGATATTGTCATAAGGGAACATTTGTGCATGAAATCAGATTTCTTGAACAGGATGGTCAGTTACTAGTCAGATGGCAATAGGAGTCCCTGTTACAAAGGTCCTTGGAGCTACATCTTCACCTGGATCATATGAGACTCCCTGAATCACTGTTGTTCTCAATTCTAATAATACAGCTGTCCCATGGTCCTGCCACCCACTCTGGCCCACGCATAATTAGTCACTATTTGTTATCTCAATGACATACAAAACAACTCTTAAATATGTTATCTACCTATAAAAGACTGTCCTACCTGACCATCTGTGCAGGAAATGTTTCTACTGACTATCTACCACAGTCTAAATGGGGTAGGGGAATCTGTGGAGGGAAGGGCCAGATTCTCCACCCAGGATGTTAACCAACATACTGAAACATACAAATTGGACTAAGAACAATTGGAGCTGACTGGAGTAATTTCTAGAGCTCCAGTATATCAGCCAAATACTTAATTGTGAAGGTGACTTGGAGTTCAGACAACCGTCTAGTTTCAAGTCGGCTTGTTCTCTCAAATCAGTTTCTTATCTTATCTACATAGGTGCTTCCTGTTGTTTCATTGAACTTTAAAAATGCTCTGACTTTTTTACTTTTTTGACATCTTTACAAACCCCTTGTAGGCAGTGGAAAATTGCAATTAGATTTCCCCTTGGCCATACAATCTCTTCTTCAGGCTAAACAAACCCAGTTCCTTCAGCCTCTCATGATATATCCAGTGCTCTAGTCTCCTCCTCACCTTTGAATTTCTTCTGGTAGTCAACGTTTGCCTCGCACAGGGGAAAAGAAAACTGATGCTGTACTTCAGATGTGGTCACACTAGAGCCAGCTCAACAGGAAGCCACACGGTTTCATTCTTTGTTGAGATATTTGATACACAAGAGATGGTCACATCAGCCATTGAAAGGGAACCTGTCCTGTGGTGCTTCACAAACGCCATTGTTCTGATTCTAGCAGCCCTGTAACAGTCTTAAGCAGCAACTCAAGGCACCCTGAGCACCCTCTTCACACCAGTTGCCACATAAAATCCTTGCATACACTGTGATCACAATGCTTCTGGTTACTGGCCTCTACAGATACCAGTTAAATAGGAATCCAGTTTTCAGTCTTTTCTAACCACTGAGATTTTCTTGCTTGGTAGGCAATTGCTTGCACTGCCTTTGGTTTGTGTGTCGTTGTCCTCATAAAGGCTACAGCTGGCGCACACTTCTTTCTGTGCTCCAGAAAGAAAGCAGAAGCTGAACAAAGGACACTTTCAGTTGAAGAAGTTTCACATTTCCTGTACTTACTGTCAGGGTCCTGAGTGCAAGCCATGTCCTCACCCCCAGATTTAAGGGTTTGGCTGCCTGGGCTTAGGGACAGTGTTTAGTGCAGCTGTGTGACTTTAAGTCAGAAAGAAGAGACACTTGAGAAAGACCTGTGAGAAGTGGGCAGATGGCCTCATGCAAGCTATGATGAGCACCATCGGTCCTCTCCCGAGCAACCTTGGGACTATGCCTGTTTCTGGTCATGTAACTCTCTGATTCTGCCCTGGGACTCGTCTTATCACTACAGCTTCTCCTGCCAATTGCCAGCACATGACCACCCCAGGGTCCTGGACTGGCTCAGCTTGCCTGGACTCAGCTTGTTGGTGTGCAGTGGGACTGCATCCTGCCAGGGAGGGGTGGGAAGGGCCCTGTGAGCCTGTGGGCACCTGTGCTGACCCTGCATGTCTAATACTCAATGGCTAACTCAGTGTAGTCCAGAACATCTCTCTCCCCCACCCCCACAGCATTTATTTAAATTCTATTTTTTTGAGATTGTTCAATTAGTGGTTTGGGTACAAGGTCAAAAGTTTTTCCAGAAGACTTCAATAAATATAAAAAAGATAAAACATGACTGTACTCAAAATATTCCGGTTAGAAACTGAAATTGGTCCTGAATGCCCTTCCTTTTCAAGATGATAAGAAGTTGTGTTTCCAAATCATTTATTTTATAATCTTTCACACACACCCTGCCAGAAAGAAGATACAAAAATAAAAAAAAAAATCATTTACCATGAAGGAAAATATATTTTTTTAAACAAGATTTATTGTAAGTATTAAACTATTCAATGCTTCACCAGAATATTGTTCTTCTAGTTGTGCTAAAGCATCAAGCTACATCAATATTTTATGTATCACAAAACCACAGCAAATAGTGCAGATTTTTGAAGTGTTTAATGATAGCTCTGTTATCTCTCTCTCTCTCTCCCCCCCCCCCCCCCTCCCCTCATCTATATCTATATCTATATCTCTGCCATTAAACACTCCAGTGCTTAATCTTGGTTAATTCTTGGATTTCTAAAGATTAATTATCTATTTCTCTTTAATGTTATCTGATGTAGAGGTGATTTAAAAGGACCAGCTTTGTTTTTTCCCCCCCCTCCCCCCCCCCCCCCCCCAGTTAACAGAAAGAAAAAGATACCTGTATGTGGAAATTGTAAGATACAATCAGTAATAGAAATAGATCTAAATGTTCTCTGGTGTTCAGCCCTTAGAGAATTCCTGTCAAATTCAATCATTTGAATCAATCATTTCTTAGTCATTTATTAATGAACAAAAAGTAGCAGCTTTTAATACTTTAACTTAGTTTATAATTATTAGCAGCTTCATCCAATTATTTAAATGTTGACCTTAGCCTTTTTGGCTTTTGTTTCAGAAGATTGCAAAGCTTCCCAATTACCTCTGAATTTATAAAAATATTTCCATTTTGCTTTTTCTCCCGGTCACAAATAAGTGGAATAACACTGCTTATTGTCATGTCAGAACTCTTTCAGACATTGCACTCTATCTACATCTAGATTTTACATCATTTTGAAGGTGGTTTTTTGGTCTTAAAATCACACAGATAGAGCTGAGGCTAGTCATCAGGTTGGTGAAAATTACCTAAAGAAATAAACTTCACTCTCCAGTAGGTTTAACAAACAAAGGCAAAAGACAGGCAGTAAATGTAAAGCAATCCCTTTCTTCTGATTGTTACATGATTTACCAAAAAAGCTGCTCCTAAGATATATAGTGATCACATTGTCCTTGGAATAAGGTGCTTGCTAATTTTATTTCTTGGTCAGTGATAAGCTGATCAACTGCTTGAGTGGAAAAGATAAGGTGTAAAGAATCTGCAAGCAATAGGTGCAGTCCTACTGAGTGGTTCCCCACTGGAACCAATTAAATCCCAACACAAACAGACTCTAATGCACTCATTTTATTGGAATAAATTCTGCTTCTTCCAAAGCAAGGCAAGTACCACTTAGATGCAGAATTATAAGTAGAGAGTGAGTTTGAGCATGCCAATATAATTGTATGTAAATATATCCCAAGTACTAAATCTCTTTGATGAGACAATTTTCATAAAATTACCAGGATCACACTGAGTAGCTAAAAAGGAAGATAACAAAATATCATATCAAGGCCTTGTCCCCACAATTCATATTTCTCACTTCCCTTAATAAAAAAAAAAGGAAAAAAACTTCTACTCCTTAAACATAGAGCATAATATTAAATCTGCACTAAAATAATAAAAAAGAAGGAAAGGGAGCTATGAAAGTTAAGTAATCATTGATCTAATTGAATCAACTACTCCCACATAGAATATTGGTCAAATAAATCCTCCCTATTATCACTTCATATTTTTCATGAAGAAAACTTGACTGATAGTGATTTGTATAAACTGTATATAAATATATGCAGTCTTAGAAACAGACACATTGAAAAAAACTTCCTGGGCACATTTGTAAATCAAACCCAGTGATATTCAAGTGCAATATATGTCTATTAAATCAGGTAAAACAATTCAGTTCTCTGTTTCCCACTGGTTTAATTTAGGTAAAATATATTGACAAATCATGAGACCAGATAAAGAAACAAAAAGCCTGATTGTAGAAATCATGTGGAAAATAATAGGGTTCAATTTGCTTGCAACCCCATGGCATATTACATTTGCATTTTTTATTGGGGTTAGCTATGGAGTAATAATGTTTAACTGCATGTCAGTTATAACTTTCAAATCCTTTTTAATCAATGCGCTTTTTTCCTCCCACTTTCTATGGGAAAGTATTCCTCATTTTTACTTGCAGCACTCATTGCTCTATACGTGAATGAGAGAAACTTCATTCAGTCTCTTTTTAATATTGAAGATGATTGCATAATTTTTAGACCTTTTAATTTTTTATTTTATTTTTTTTAGATCATACCATCTTCAATGTCATGGATAGAAGTTTACTAGTTGCTTAATGTTTTCTGGTGGTTTCAAATATAAGCAAGATCAAGACTCATATTACTGTTCAAGGCCTACACCTTATCTGCCTGCTTAGCCAGTCTGTCTGATGTGCACTTACAACTCTATGCTACGGTTTTGAAAACTAACAAGATAGCCCTGAACAAATATACTGCTGAATTGTTCTTCTGTACTGAAGGTCTAAGCAGACTAACAGTTCACCTTTTAGCCTATATATTTCTCTTATTTCAGCCTAGAGCAGGAGCTGGATGATTTATTACTTTTTTTCTTAGGCTTTCAGAGCCTAATTTTGCTTCCCTTATGGATCAAAAATGAAATTCAGGAGTTGTGAAGCTATAAAAACCACAAGCAGTAAGGCCCATTGTATCAGCTGATACCTAAGCAGAAAGCACTTCCTAGAGCTTCACTTTTTTCAGTAGATAAGTCATGTGAGGATCCCACAGAATGCAATGGTTTTCTATGAGTTTCTTAGTTTAGTATTACAGTGGTTAATGTCCTAAAGGATATAAAATCAAATTTATCTGACATATTCTATTACAACTGTCTCACCTGACTGGCCATTCAGTACTGCATTTCTCTAGTTGGACTTCTAGAACATGAATTCCAGTCTTAAACTGCATTATCCAAAATTGGCTAAGCATAATATTACATTGCAGTGTTCCTTTTTCCCTTCCTTTTCATGAAGAGTAGTGAGTTAAAAGTGACATGGAAATTTGGCAAAGAATTTGCGAGAAGAAGAATTAATTTATCATAATGATATGCCAAAGATTAAAAGAGAACTATGCTGCAATATAAATTATTAAAATTTATATGATACTATGATATAGCATTTACATAGACATGAGGTTATTTGATTTGGCATTAAGAAGTCTGATGTATATTCCAAAAATTCTCATGTGAACACAGAGTACTAAATGGAGACTCTTCCTTCAGAGATATAAATGTTTAGTTAAATAGATTGTTCATGCTTGCCTCACAGATTATGCTTCGTAATAAAGTCACATGGGACCAATATTATTTCATCTAGCTGAATGCTGTTACCAACTCTGGCTGTTTTGCATAATTCCCATAAAAGTGTTTAGAAGAAAATACACTGTCCACATCTTCTACACAACCCACAAGAGTAAAATTTTATCTCTTGATCCCTTTCTGAGGTTCTTTTTTTTTTTTTCTTTTTTTAAGTTGCAAGGCATCTTTCACAATGCAAAACGTCAAAGAATGAAATAGTTTTGAACTGTGATTTCTTGCAGCTTTATAATGAAAATGTAGTGTGGAGAAAAGGATTTCTTTAAAAAAAGTAAATTTCCTATCTAGGATCTTGTGAGGGATGGAACTGCTGGACATTTGTCTCAAAGCTTGCCCACATGAAGATAACAGGATTCTGCAGGACATTGTATAAGATGCCACCCGCCCACACAGCCACAAGGACAGCAGCAAGGCCCTGGTAACATCCTATCTGGTGCAAACAACTGGCTGGGGGCATGTGAACGTGGTTGGTGCATGAGACCCCAGGCATGGGAGGGGGGCTTGGATATGGGAGATGCACGCTGCTGCCCTGGGCAAGCATGGCACAAGCACGAAGTTGCTGCTGAGGGCAAGCGTGAAGCTGTTGCCAAGGGAAGTCTGCGCAGGTGTGAAGTTGTTGCCTTAGGCACACAGCCTATAAAAGGCCACTATCTCAGACCCTGGGTGTAACCACTGACCTTGCAGGAGACCACCAAAGACCCTGTGAGACCACTGACCCCGCATGTGTGATCAACCACCACTGAAGACCCCAGAAACACGGATGCCCGGGACATCACGGATCCACGGTGGTGACTGTCTACACTCTCCTATCCGGAACTCTTGCTTATTTTCCTACTTTTCCTTCCTTCCTTCCTTTCCTATCGCTGCTTTCTTTCTTTCCTCCAAAGAGTTAATAAATGGGTGGACTTATGACATCTGACCTCGTTTGTGTCTTAATCGAACCTGAAACGAGAGGTTGGTCTAACTGCCCCTGGCCTCCCAGACTCGTCTGAGGTGAGCTAGAAAGCAAGGGGGCCTTCCTCTCATCCAAAATTGGATCCTAACAGATCTTATCCTTGCATTTAGTGGATGCAAGAATATCAGAGAATCAAAATACAAAAAGTAATTATTCTCTTCTCTTATACATCTCTTTCAAATGTTAAACACTACTGCTTTAAAAAAATAATAGAACCAAAGGGGTTTTGGACTGATTGAATGTCCTTTTTAAAATTAGCCTACAAACATGACCAAATATTTAGCAGTGGTGTTAATTTTAGAAATAACTGGTTTGCTTTCTTAAAAACAAACCAAACCAAAACAAACCTGCACAGTACATGTACCACTATTCATGCCTATTGCAATTCTAATCTACATCTGCTGTATATCTACATATCAGAATATCTGTATACAACAATAATAATATAAATAATGTTACTTCAGTGTTTAGAGAATGCAGCATATAGGGGATGATCCTTTCTCCAATGTACTTACAAACTAAACAAACAAGACAACTTTTGAGAGGAGCTGAAATGTTACTATCTTTCCTTTAGAAACAGTAGGGGGAAAAACCAAAACGAAACCCAAACCCATTGAGCTGCATGGATGGAGCTAGCAACTTAACCAAGTTACTCAAGTCCCAGTTTAGCTCTTAGTCTATGACGCTAGTTTTCCTCTTTAGAAGACTACAGCATTTTCACTGGGAGGATTTTCTCAAGAGGTGAAATCATCATGTGACTGATGGAGTAAAGAAACACATTAAAAGAAATTTGCAACAAGCAGTTTGGGGAGCCATCTCCCTCTGACACAATAACAGATAGTCATGAACAAGTGCATGCTACTCAATGCAGTGCTAATGTGTTTGAGTTATTTGTCTTTTGTTGAAAACGGCTGTTTGTTTCTTTGTGTCACATTACAGCTGCCTAAGAGAAAAATAATTCAATGAAAAAACTTTTACTTGATGACTGCAACTCATTTGTTGTGGAACAAAAATTTGTCAAGCAAACAAAAAGAACAGACATAGTGGTCTCCTAGTGGACGATAATTTATTCTTTATTCTCACTCACTGTCTCTTTTCTATTTTGCAGATGTCACTGTCATTTGAATTTCTGAAGGTTCACTATAGATAATGTCATTTAAATTAAAGCTTTAATAGGTCCCAAACTACTTCTTTCTCATCCTTATTAACTGTTTCATGACTAAAATATTTCAAATAAAGTTATTTGTAGCTGCATGACACAATATTTAAAGCAAATCCAGAGCTGGGAACAAAGCCCCATTAGTCCCATCAGTTGCTTGGTTGAACAACCCTTGCAATATTTAAATAGACTTTATAAAAATTCAAAATTTAAATGGCCTTATAGTGAAATCCACTTTCCAAAAAGATGTCCTGTAATAGTAACATAAAACTGCCATATCGGAAACTGTTAACCTCTGTTCATTCCTATGTTGTCACCAGACAAGGAAATTCTAAGGAAATATTATCCCCAATCAAAGCACAATAAGACATGGGGGGAGGCAATGTGCCTCGTCCTGTCAGCTGTCTATGCAGTCTCATTTTAAAGAATTTCAGGAAGAAACTAGGTAGACCAAGGCAAAGTCTCTTAAACTGAAGCTCTACCTTGATAGGTTTTTTTCAGGGAGAACAAGATTAGAAGAAAATCACATTAAGTAACATTCCATAGACCATCACATGCATCAGAAGTTTCTGACAGGAGGAATCACACTTAATTTGTTTCTGAAAGTTGCGTTGGTTCTGAAAGTCCTAACAACTGGATACTATTTCTAAATGTGCTGGTTTTATTTTCACTTTTCGTCTGTTATTCCTCTGTTTAAAAACTGACAGTTACATAGTTCTCCTACACAGGCAAATAATCAATAACAAACATCAGATTAAACCAATTACACCCCACAAATAATGGATAAAATATAGTCAAAGTGGACAATTCACATATACCCCCTAGACTGCAAACTGCTATCTAAACTATTCAGATTACATTTATGCATAAAAATCATATTTAAGGAATGAAGCTCATTCGATAAACGACTGTCTAACAGAATAAAGAAGGCGTAATTGCTTAGATAATTTATTTTCACAGGAAAACAATTCAACCAGTTCTAGAGACTATATCATCAACCTCCTAGAGCTTGACAGCCCACTAACTCCCTTGATAGCAATTCTGAAATCAAATGTCTTACCTACCAGTACAAGCATATCTGAATAAAAGCATTATGTTTTATAAAATTAGAAAAAGCTTTCTATGAGCCTTATTTTTGGGTAATAGACTTCCTTCCTGATTTTGTTTGAGAAAACAAAACTTGTCAACAATCAGAAAGGGGGTTAAGGAAAATGTTCCTGAACTTGTGCTGTTATGTCAACAGTGTATAACACTTACGAATGAGTTTGTCAGGGGCCATTACACTCCTAAATCAGCAATATGCTTCCCTAAAGTAAACTCACTACTTTTGCCTCTAACACAGCATCTGTAGTGACAAAATGTTCTGAACTCTCTACACATATACAGATCAGTCCAATGCTCAAGTAATTAATTGAATATAACCATATGTCCATTCACTTAAGCCATGTTGCTATTACAGCCACTGCAACAGTTGGACAGTTTGTAGACCAATTATTACTATAAAGTGTTTTGGGTTTTTTTAATGTGATAATAATTTGATAACACAAGCATCCCTGTGAATCATAATAGCAGCTTTGAAAATATATGAGGCTCATATGTATATGTATATACTTGCAGAAATGCAGGTGAATGCATCTGTGAACTCTAGTGAGTTATTCTGTTACGTTCAGTCAGGCTGAGGTACATTTTTACATGTCTTCGAAAAAGATCCATACAGCATAAATTCATGTCCTTTTTTAAGAAGAAAAATAATTTTAGTTTATTAAGCAGCCCATCCCGCTTCTAGATACACTTAAAGATTGTAAGTCAATGCACAAAACATACTGTGGCAAATTATTACTGTCAGCAGAGACAAGATGCAAAACCAAAACCAATTACCATTAGTGTCCTTAAATTTATAGAATAATATTATTGGAGTAAGCTATTAGCACCTATCCTTCTACCAAAGGTCCTAGTCATGCCTTTTAAAAATGCTTGCAGAACAAAAAAGCAAGCTATACATTGAGTCCTGAAAGTCAGTAAAACCAGATCTTCCTAGGTCATTGGGTTATATTAGTTTAAAATATGAAAAATTTTTACCAGTGCTCTTTATAAACCTTTTTCTGTTTATATCAAAGTAGACTTATGACAAGCATCACAAATGATTTCATCTTCTACAGAGTAGAAAAAAGAGCTTCAGGAGGTATAGTGTTCTACTTTTATACCCTAGGCTTATATCTCTTCCATGCTCGTTTTCACCTTCCCAAAACAAAGCTATTAGTATCGAAAGACAATCTACTTATCGCAGAAGCATTCTTTTCTTATAGGAAAAAATCTTCATTCAACTTGGAAATATAACTTGGTTCTGAGAGGCTGTTGGAAGATTTTATGAAAAGAGAAAAGGCTATGTTACAGCAAAGGATCTGAACTACGATACCAATTAAAGGTCCATTAGCTGGCCAAGCTTTAGCAACTCTAGCAAGTCCCCTTTGCCTGGGAGAAAAATCCTAGGAGGAGGTGTAGTTGCTATGTTGGGAGACAGGCTTTTCTTTCAAATCACCCTTTGCATTGCCTGCACCTTTCTCTCCTTGATTACCTCCTAGTTAATCAAGAGCAAGAGTAATGTCTACACCCCAGTACTTAACAGTGGAAGTATACTGTGACAGCTGCTAGAAGCAATTCCCACATAGCAATATATTAACTGCACTGCTATTGCTGGCTGTAAAAGCAATCATTAGGCCAGATTTTTTTTTCTCCCTCTTTCAGCAAGGAATATGAGCTCATTAGGTTCTCAACACTCATGCAGTACTAAGCAAGATATACAGTGCACTCAGCTACAGTCTTTGTATAGTGCAGGGAGAAATGCCTTTTTCTACCACATTAATCTAGTTAACATTGGATTAGCAAGATAACTCACACATGAAAAAAATAAAGAGAGTAGGAGACAAGCTTTTATTCACTTTTATATGTGCCCAGGGTCAAATCTTTCCCAGATCTGAATAATATTTATCCTATTGGTCTTTCTCAGCTCAGGAGTTATAAAGATGCTAACAATCGCACATGTATTATAGAACCTTAAACCTAAAAGATTATGATAAGCTTTATAATATTAATATCAACACTAATTTTGACAGCATTTAACTCCTCCATCCCAGTAGTTTCCAGATTTAACTGCTTACCATGTGAGGGAAAAAAGAGAATTTATGGGAAGGTTACAGGAGTAACAGTAAAGGTTATCTCTAATTGTCTGCTAACAAGTTATTGCCTGGAAAAAACCTTTCAAACTGTGCTTAAAGGAACAGAAGTCTGTTCTTTCAAGAAAGTTACTGAAAGTTTTTAAGAGCTGTTGAGGGACAGGGATCCAATTTGGTTTTATTTTACTACATTCCTTCTTTGAGTGAAAGACATAAACTGGGCCAACACCCCTCTCTCACTAGCAGAAAACCGGATCAAATTCAGAGTATGAACTGTGATTTAAAAAATGTTATCTGTTCAAATATTATGCTTGTCTTCATGGGAGCACTCATATATCTGAGCAGATACCCAACAGTTATGCACTCACTGCTTACTTTCCTATTCCAAATATCACATCTGTTTATGCTCTAATAATTCACACAATCATACATACCAGTTTTCCATGCATTCGTTTTTCTATTCGCTTTCAAGAAGAATGCATAGACAGAAACAACATAATTATGCAGTAAATACAACAGCCATTAAAAACATAGTCTTCCAAATTTTAACCTGATCAACTCTCTCTGGCTCTTAGTAAACAAAATTTTTCTATGAGCAGACTGTTGAATAATAATTTTTATTTATGAATATGTAAGAGATGTATTTCCACCTCCTCCAAAGAAATTACAGAAGAGGGGCAGAAAAAAAAATAGAAATTCTACTGTAAAGGAGATCACAGAGAAAACTACAAATATTATTTCAGCAAAATTAGTTGCTCTAGCTGTAATGCTACATTCAGCATATATCTCAAAAAATAATCTTTCCAAGTTACTATTTTTCCATTTTGTTTCTAATGGTAATGTCAAAGAATCAATTTTTTAAACTGATATGAAATACCTTGCCAAACCAAGAAGTCAAAATGAAACCCAGAATGAAATTCTTTGGTCAGCCTGATACTAAATATTGTTTATTTTGTTTTACTCAAAAAAAAAAAAAAAAAAAAAAAAAAAGGGAATAAATTTTTATTTTTAAAAAAATCTCCCCTTT
>NW_009260670.1:362397-378189 GCF_000687185.1 Egretta garzetta
AATTTTTTATTTTGTTTTACCCAAAAAAAAAAAAAAAAAAAAAAAAAAGTGAATCAATTGTCATTTATAAATAAACTCTCCCTTTTTTTTTTCTTTTAAATCTCAGTTAAAACTCTGTGGCAAAAATGACATGTGTTTCTGAAACAGGTAAAAACAAGACTTCAACATTTTTGAAAAAAAAATGGTGATTACTTCTTTTACTGAGGTCTGTGACATGGTTGCAACAACTGAGGTGAACGTAGGTTTTACTATCTTAGCCCATCCAGATCCAGCAGAAGACCTGCTCCATATGATTGTAAGAAGAAACACTGGAGAAAGATGATTGGTGGTGGTGGCAGAAGAGAAACGAATCTTAAATTCAAGAAGAAATAAAATTTACGTACATATTTTAGAATTCTGTCATTATTACTTCCCCACAACCCTGAGCTCCCTGTTTCCAACTGAACTAAACCAAGATATGTTCAAGGGAGGCTGTTCAGGTATTGTATGTTGCTTAAGCAGACACAGGAGAAATGAGTAGTCTCTAAAGAAAAAAAATTCTTCTATACGGTAAAATAGGCCTATGTCCTAGAAAGTTTTGCCAAAGTGAATAATCTATAGATTGCTTCTGATGATTTAGAGGTTAAAATTACAGCAGATTTTGTCTGCTATGACAGTTTTAGAGGCTAAATTATAGTATGCCCATGCAATCAGCAACATTCAGGCTTGCAAGGAGAATAAAATTAGATACAGTGGGAGGAAACTTTCTGAAACCTAATGAAATTTGCAATATAATTATAATTCCTTTTTTCAGCTCAAATTGTTATAATAGAACAGGCTTAATGGTTCTGATGGAACTGACAGGCCTTACTGGTTCTACCAGCCTTCTTCCATCTATCCCCATGGCCCTGCCCAGCCATCCTGGGGCCATGTCTGACCCTGTTTCTCCACATAAGGCCTGATCCTGAGCCCCGACCAGCAGGATCACATCCCAGTCCAGCCTTGGCCCTGCCCCGTTCCCATGCCTGATGTCCCGCTCATGCTGTGCCCTGACACTGAGCAGCAAAAATTCTTGCCAAAAGGCATAAATTCCTCTCACAGTTTCTCCCTTACTTTCTTCTATTTAAATTTTTCTGTTTCTTTTAATGAGATTCTTCAAGGTAGTCTTTACTACAGGAAATTAACACACCAAACAACTGCTCATTTAATCAGATTTGAATTTATGGACAAAAAATTAGATGTAGGCATGATTTCCAATGAGGTAGGAATATCAAGACATAAATCCGAATTTGGTACGCAAAATTGTAAAAAAAACTTTACTTATAGAATGATAATTAATGGTCACAAACATCTTTATAAAAAACAACTAAGCCAAAAGCATATGTGTTAAAGAAAACACAGAAAAAAATTTCTTACATGTTTTATCTAAAATGAATGTATCATCAACTAAGACTCTTCATAGTATTAAGTAAAACTGATTTTACTTAAGTGCCTTTAATTTTAGTAGGTATTACCTAATCAGATTGTCCATTTCTTGACAGATAACAGAACCTCACAGAAATATTAAACAGAATGTTTTGAAATTTGAAACATTTCATGGAGATATCTCATTTTATAATAAATTTGACAGTAAAGGAGTATTTGTTTTGATGGTTTTGATGTCTGCCAGTTCTCATCTACTAATGCTCTATTTCCCTTAGTACTACTTCAAATATAAAATAACTATTCAGGTTATATGCATAGTAGCACATAAATGCCAAATGATTAAAAGAACAAATATATAACCAAGACAAAAAAAATTTAACTGTTCTGATCCTCCACAGTGATGAGAACTTCTTATTGCTCTGTGATGCTAACTTTGCCCCTCTACTCTAGTTCAAAATGGAAAAACATGCACTACATAATTTTCTTTTTAGAAGGGAAATTCTCACTCCTGATAATCAAAACTAAATCTTATGAATAATACCCTAAACATGCTGGTATTTCCAAATGCAAGCACTCAATCTCTGTACAAATATATTTATGAAAAAAAAATACATTCATAGGCATATACAAGCATGCGAAGTTTATTGACTTCTGTAGATTTATAGAAACATCTATAGATTCATAGTCACCAAGAAACAAAGTAGGTGTTCCACAGTCAAAACAAAAGAGACAGTCTCTCTACCAGTGAATTTATCTTTGCTGTACCTTGGATATCAGAAACAGTCTAAACACAGCAATCAAAAATAATGCATGGACTAATTTAGTGTTTGGGTGAACTATGGGAAAATACAGCAGTGTTTTCAGTGCAAGATAAACTACCTCCAATAGCTGAGGTAGAGTTTTAAAGAGATGCAGACATAATATAAGGCATAGGACAACTTTGGCCTTCTTTTTCAAACTCACATTTTGTCTTTAGTGACTCTTTGACTCATTTTTGCATGGGTACATTTACAGCAGCAAATTGAAAGAGCAAGCTCAATCTGGCATAGCATATAAAGCACACAGTGTACTCCAGTAGAAACCACAAATACTACAGAAATAAATCTTTTTCTAGCCAGTGGTGTCTTATGAGCCAATATTCTCAAACTGAGGACAGCAATAAGAAGCAGTATGAATGAATTGCAGTGAAGCACAACCCCTTTTTCCCTAAACAGAAATGCAAATTTTGACACAAGTGTGTTTCTAGTGCTATGATAAAGACTTATTTTCACATGAGAACAAGCCAGAAATACATCTTTGTCTACTTCAAGGTCAACTGTGTACTTGATTAAAATTTTATTTATTTTAAATTCTGAACTGCCTTTAAAAACAAACAAAAAAATAACTTGAAAGATTATAATTCTTCTTAATGAAGTGTCAAAATGAATTAATATCCCCTTGGAGTTTCAACAGTTTTTGTTTGGTAGGAGGCTGAAAAACATAGAATTGATGATCATCTTCCATAGAGTTAGTGGAATCTCCCTCTTCCTGCAAGACTGGTTTTACACATGCATCCAACTGCCGTACATGTATAATGATTTACAGTAGGCAAGACAACTTTGATCAAAACCCAGCACACATTTACAGAGTGAGGGCCTCTGGAAAGAGGCTCTGCCACTTGCAAAAGCAATTGAAGGCTTCAGAGGGATTTAACAGCTTATAGGGTGATGGCATTAGTGCTGCAGTCTCAGTAGAATTACATCTGACTTGATCCAATTAACAACACAGAATAGGAACCATAAAAGGCTAAATTAAAAAAAAAAAAAAAAAAAGAAAAACAAAACCTGTTCAGAACTATGGAATTTTTCCATTATTTAGGATAGATGATCTGATACACTGCAATTAAGATGTAGACCTATCATGGAATGAAGATGATGGTACACACTGGCCTAAGTACTTTCTTTCCCTTCTAAGATCCAGTGCCTGCTCCTGTGATCACCAATATGGTTTGGCCATATCTCTTACATGGAAAGGGCAGAAAATTATGAACCTGGCAGCAGTGAAGAAAAACAATTCTATATGCATGGTTTTCAAAATAGCTGTGCTCTTCTTCCACTATTTCACCATTGGTTTTAAATGTATTTAAGTTGCTTTAATCAACACCATGTAATTGATCCTGTAATGTAAAGGAGGGTTGTCTGACATTTATTAATATCTATGAGCAGTTATTTTAATCCCTTAGATTCTTGTGGAAGACGGTTTATACATCGCCAAAATACCATGTCTATATGTAAATTTTTGACATCCAATCTCACTTTAAATTTTGTAGTTGATCAATGCTTGACACAACTTGAATTCCAGTTCTGAAAATCACTGTGGATTTTTCATGTCTCTGTAGCAGAAATTTAGACCTTTTAGACGGATGGAAGCAAATATAACCATTTCACATGTGTTCTCACCTTGGCATCCTTTCCCATCATTGCACATAAACCTGTAATCCCTCTCATCCCTTAAACAGGTAACTTATCATTATACTAGACACTTTTCTGTCCTTTATCTTTCACATTCAGGCTGTTAAATCCTGCCATTTTCCCTTTAGAACATCTCCAAAATCTAGCCTTTCCATTTAATTTATGTTTTCAAGGACAGAGTAGTCACTCAGAAAATAACTCAAGCATAACAATGGTACAGAGGTGTCTATCATGTACTTCACTCCTTTCCTCTCTATACTTCAACTACTCCCTCCTTTGGCTCTAGTTCACCTTCTTTCCCCATTTGTAATTCCTTACCCTATTCGCTGAAGACTTTCTCCTTCTGCGTCAAATATAAGTCAGTTATTACTTAAATATTCATATCCTTTTAGAAGCACTTTGGTGTGATGTTCTAGGCTTCTCTTTAAACCCAAGACTTCATTCCCGATTCTTTACATAACAACAACTTCTGCACTTTTACACAGAATTCCTTATCTTCACAGTCCTTTAAACAATGAAAACAAAGTGCAATTTTTAAAGCATGCACGGCATTCTTTTTTTCTCATCTTTTATCTGTGCATTTTTCAGGTCTTTTTTGTTCCTGCTGTTTATTAGTCACTAGACACATTGTGTATTTTAACACTAAAAGTAGGAGTAAGCCAATTCAATAGATAGGTCTAACACTTATTACATGTTCAACATTTCCCACTTCTAATCATCCATCTCATATAATCTATTTAGGATGTAATAATATCTTTTACTTTTACTAAGCATTATAAAAAGCATAAAATGTTTCCAGACAATAGGGCAAATTATATTCTTTACTATGTTCACATAGATTTAGAATAGCTGTACTGACTTCAAAACTTTGCATTGATCAGAAGAGTAAAACATTTGTATGAATGCCTCTGGAATGAAAATAACTCTGTATCATGTATTTTTCAGAACTGCTGAGGGGACTGTAAAGACAGCAAAGGTATAGGTGACATCCTGCTGCTGGATCAGTATCCTTGCTCTTAAGCTGAACCGGATTAAAGAGGATAAAGAAATAAGATTCATGAATCTTTTTTTGCATTTGGAATCTGTGATAAACCTTATAAGTGAGAAGTTACATAATCATGCATTTTCTGGTTAGAAAAACTTCCTTATATAGCTACACCTTTTTAATGCTCAAAAAGTAATTTAGTTACCTTGTGGTGCAGTATTGGCTGTGATGAACTGATGAAGCTGGAATAGAGGTAACTAAGGAAAATTTTAGATTGAAGTCTTCCCAAAAAGTGAGAAGAGAAGAAGCTAACCCCTGTTATATGTTTAGAGGCATGTAAATATGTTGAATACCGTTTGCTTCATTTTCTTCCCTGACACACTTTTGGGCATACACTGGTAAGAAGAGAATACTTAAAGAACTGCTTCTACATTGATTAGACCCTCATGCTATATTTTCATGAGGCAAGGGAGCCATGAAAAAAGAGGATTACAGTTACAGTTTATTAGAGAACAAAAACCAGCACTGAGTTTGGTTTCAGGTAGTTGTGTCCGTTTCATGAGCTATCAGATTGACATCGCCATAGTCTGAGATTGTTATCCTTGTAGTACAAGATTCTTCACCCTGTTTTAGGCAAATGTTTCAGCCACAACCAGCAAGGGTTACTTCTAGATCTGGAGAATTTAGGTTCAGTGCCATTCAGGTTTTTAATCTCTTGACAGGGTATGCCAAAATTATCTTTCTGTTACTGATAGCTTTTAGCATTACCTATGATCTTTTTGGAGGAATTTTAGAGAGTGAGAACCCATTTAGAATTCAAAAACACTTAGATCACTTCTTCAGACCAGGTTAGAAAAATAATCCAGTTTTATTCTATCAAAAATGTGGAGTTTCAAATTAATTTCTAAACTTCTTTCAATGATTTTAGCTTTAGATTCCATCGCTGGAACTTTCATACTTTGCAAAGGTCAGACTTTCTTTAAATAACTTCAATAATAATCTAATACATGAAAGCAAATTTTACCTTTGAGTGGTGTGGTATCCATGAAAGGCAAAGGAAAATAAAAATAAGAATCATCTTCCTTCTTGCAGAGCCCAACTTCTTCCTGTGAAATTATCTAAACAGCACATTTTATTGACTAAGTTCACATGATAATACAGCTAACACTAATGCCAAGAGGATAAACAATGTGCTTAACATTCTCTGCAGAGGATGGAAAGTAGATTTTTGTGTGTAAAGAAAATTGAATCACACCTGAATTTCCTTCGCCTGACAAATTACTTCTGCTGCATTCTATGTCTCTATTCAATTAAACAAATATTCTCATGGTCCAGCATTATTTAACCATGATTAAACTCACTTAAAATAAAATTATGATTTTTTTTTCCTCATCAAAGGTTCCTTTGGAAAGAGCAGCACTTTTCAGCTTTCTGCTTTAATTTATTCTTCATTTGTACCAAAGGAGCCAAGCTGGATTCTAACCTTGACCAAATTAGTAACTGAGAATCATTCAGAAGAAAAAGTTTAATCTCAGGGGTAAAAGGTTGATATTAAGATGCTGTCAGAATTTAATGTGATAAAAAGAAAAGCAGTTCTATGCTGTTTGAAATTAACAACATACTTGAACCTCTCTGAAAATGTTCTTCATATTTTGGAACCTGGATAATTACAACATAATGGACTTCCGTCAGCTTTTTCGCCAATGATAAGATTTTCAGTTGCACTTTTTATGTGCCTAATTAAGTGTATTGGGAAAACAAGATAAGGGCGTTTATGATTGGGCATTTTGGTTGCCTTTAAGTACTTTATCATCTTCCTTAAATTCTGGGGCCCAGAACTGCACACAGTACTTAAGGTAAGGCCGTACCAATGCTAAATACAGTGGGATAATCACTTCTTTTGTCCAGCTGGTTATACTGTGTATAATGCACCCCAGGATGCAGTTTGCCCTCTTGGCTGCCATGGCACTGTGCTGACTCACGTTGAGCCTGTTACTCCTTTATATATTGTGTAGAGTAATATAGTTTATGTATTTAGACCAAAATATGTATTAGTAGAAGTCCATGCTTAGAGATACTATCTTTCTGTTTCCAATACTAAAGAAAACCTGTATAATACTATTGATTTATTAACAGATAGCCCAGTTGTTATACAGATTGTTCAGCCTTTCAAACATAATGCTGGGTGTAGCTATATATTGTCAGCCAATGCCTACAGAAAACCTAGCAAGCTTACTTTACAAAATGCTACTTTACAAATAATCTCAGACACTGATAGAGGCACACACACTATACACACACTTTGTTGTAAAAATTTTCTTCTACACCTGATTTCAAGCCTCATGTAGTGGTATGTGACTAGGGAATGAGACACCTACACACCTCAGGTTGACATTTATAAAGTTGTTCACAATTTTTGCTCCTTTGCCGAGGGGCAGCCAAGACTGAAGAGCTTTCTGTGAATTTTTTTTTTTTTCTTTTTTTTTCAGGCAACAGATGAATCATACACTTGAGCATTCGAGCAGACCTAGCTAATCATAGCAATCATGCCCCAGGGAGGAGTAAAATACTGTTCCCCTACTTACAATCATTTCTTCATCTGATGCTTGAGAAGGTACTAGTTGTCATTAGAGACTGGAGATTATGGGAAAAGGCTCATAGACAGAAACTGCTGTCTGAGCATGCTCTGCAATGGCTCTGGGAGGAAAGCCAACAATCACAGACAGGTGTAAAGATCAGAACAATCAAACCAAGAAAGCCTACACAGAAGAAAGGATTCTACCTCAGTCAGTGAGGGGGTGAGAGGAGAGCATCTTGAAAGAAAGAAACCTAGTAGAAAGAAAAAGAAGGCTAGATGCAGAAAGCATACTGAGAAACAAAAATATGCATGTGTGTATATATATTTGTATTTATAAGTATATTTACATTCAGTGGTTCTTACAGTGAGATAAGCATGATATTAGTTAGGGAATTGGGGTTTTTTTGTTGGTTTGGGTTTTTTTTGTTTGTTTGTTTGGGTTTTTTTGTAGTATTATTCTTTTTGTTCTGTAGTAGTTTTATATCTAGAATACACTTTATATGACCAATTTCCAGTATGAAGTAGGTCTTATTTTGCAGCTGGCTTTTGGGTTTTATTCAGAATTCCTAAAGCTAAGCAGTACACAGACATACAGAATATGTCTCTCTTCCAACATAACCTTGCTTATTAAATAAGAAATGAAAGACAGGATAACAAAGCCAACAGATCCTAACCAATGAGGCCCGATAGTATACTAACTACAACCTGAATAAAACACACCGGTGAAGAACACAGGTCTGAAGAAAGTGAGTTAGAGAAATATATGTATGAGTCTTGGTCCTTGAGCAAAACCAGTACAGTATGATTTGTAACGACACAAGGTGAACAAAGATGAGAGGTAGATTCTTTCCTTATCTGTCCACCGATAACTTAAGAGAGTGTTGTATGCTATTAGTGCTGCCAATTTACAGCTTCTAGGTGACCAGGTAAGGAGTGGTTAACCCCAACACTGCTAATAGCAAAGATAAAGGATTTTTAAATCCACACAAGTCCATTATTAGTGCTTTTCTTTATCCCTTCCACTCTTTCCTGTATTTTCCAGAGACTGTTACTTAAAATCCACTTTCAGCAACCTGAAGCCAATCCATTGGTTTAACGGAAAAAAAAATTGTCAGAAAAACTTTTGGGTTTTTAACACTGAGACTAATGGATTAAGCAAGCCTGTACTATCTGTGGATTTTTCTGGTTATTTTTGTTGCGTGCTGGTTTTTGTTCCTTTTTTGCATTACAGAATTTAAGCAAGGGTGAGGCCCCACTTTGCTTCAGTAATTTCATCTGGGTTGGAGAAAAAGTCCAATAGAGAGGCTTAATGCACAACAGTAATAGGTTGAAGTGTTTTGGGTCATGGGGTTTTTTTAATATATGTGGAGAAAGAGTTTAAAATAGAAAGAAGAAAGATTCTGAGAGCATCTTATTTCTCTGAAAGGTATTTCTTTTTTTTCAGTATTAATGAAGTCTTTTGGAAGAAAATGTTCCCAAAAATGGGAACCATTAGGTATACCTGAAGCTGGTTGCCATTCAGAATAGTTTGGAAAAAGAGTTACTTTTTTAAAAGAAAATAAAAATAATAGCTAAGCTTTTGACTGAGTGTTGATGATATAATATTATAGCTTGTATTATAGGAATAGTTTTTTATCATTTAATAGCTATATCCCTCTGCTGCAAAAAGTAACTTGCAAGAAACAATGATCTTTAGTACACATTCAGTTTGGTGTATTTCTGTAAATCTCAGCAATTTTCTTATTCAGGAACATTTTTTATTTTTTTTTCCTCTATAGCATCCAGAAATTATTTTGGACATGCAGGAAATACACCCTCTAAGAAAATAGAAATTTGCTGATGCTTGCATGTAATTGCAGCTTCATGATTGTTTTCCCTTGCAGTAAAAATTCTGTAGTGTGATAACATAAAGATGTTGTTTATTGTCCTCTTTCAGTAGGAGACTGCTACCTGAAATTATAACTGCATACCTTCTTCCAACTTAAAAAAAAACAAAAAAGTCATCTGCAGACCAATGCCAGTGGTTCAAGTCACACCAAAACCTGTCAATTTATTCTATATTGTCTTGCTGTACTGAAGCAGAACTTGTCAACTTAGGGTATAGAGAGATGGAGAAAAAGAAAATGAAAGTGAAACATGGCATGCCATCCATATCAGGCACACATACTGATAAGGTAATGGATATTGATAGACCCTCCTGTGGGACATTTTGGGACTTTCAGACTCCAAAATACTGTATTTATTTATGCTACAAATACAGGAAGACAGAATGTTATTGTTTCAGTGCCTGTTAAATCTGAATGAGAACAGGATAGCCACTAAGCACTTGCAGCGTATCTATTTGATTTTTGTAAGAGTTTTGAGTGAGGCCAATTATGATGGGGCTGAATAGTGGCTGGTAGCATTTTGAAATTTAATTGCTACTGCTAATGCAGTTTATGTAAACTTCCTGGAATCCTGGAAAGTATTTTCATCTGAATTACTGTAATCATTGTTCTGATTCTTTATCTCATTATAAAGAATCCCTCAGAGACATATTTGGCCTTATGCCTTTGGATTCTGCTTCTTCTAAACACAGCCACAAATGCATCTTTCTTGTTCAGTTGGCATTCATCAAGGTTTTGTTTCAGTTTGTTGAGATGGCATGCCATCATTTTAACTTAAGTAATGGTCATTTTATCTGTTTCTTTGAAGCAGAAGAAGGTTTAATAGCAACAATGTGGCCAAGGATTCTTGTGAAGGGGAAAAAAATGCATCGTTTAATGGGAAATTAGAATAAAAGTAAATTCCAAATTGATTTTACTGGAAATGTAGTGGAGGAACCAAATGTAAATGAATGTAAAGATCATGTTAGCAATAATCAATTGGAAGACATGATTAAAGGAGTCTCCAGATCAAGATAGTTTACATACGTAATTTTATAACTCTAATGATAGAAATACCAAGAAAAAATAGAACAATACTATGTGGTTTTAACCTCAACTGGACTGTCTGTGCTTTTGATTTCCTATATATTTCATGGTTGCATTGATTATGCTGAAAGTGAAGCATCACATACTACCTAAGAAGATGGTATCATGTTTTACAGGCTTTTGCCTCTTATAACATCATACCTGTTTTATTTCCCTTGTCTCATTTTTGGTTTTGTTGTTGTTGTTAAGTGCTCTTTTGTATTTATTCATTGGCACACAAATATTCATCAGTATCATGAGAGCAGCTATCCTTGAAGTGCAGATAGCCAAAAGACTAATTTTCCTGCCCCTAAATTAAGTTTCTTTGCAGATATAAGCAAATCTGTCAGTGATTGACTCCTGGATGCCAGACAATATCTTGAAATATCTCAACTTAATTGGATGGAAGAGTCTTTTGTTGGCCTTATGTATTTTCTTGGGGGTTTGTTTTCGGTTGCTTTTAAATTTTTTTCCCCTGCCTACTGGACATTGCTAGAGAGGGAGATCACTTACCAATTACCATGAGAAGTCAAATGGGCTTGACTTGAGGAAAATTAACTTCATGTATTCCAAATTTGAGTTGGATGGCAAGAAACAAAGACAAAAACTAAACCACTTTCTCTCCACACACACCTCCCCGCCTTCTTCCCGGGCTCCATTTCATTCTTTCATTCTCAGCTCCTCCACCTTCCCCTTCACCCTTGCAGTGGCACAGGGCAATGGGGAATGGGAAGTTGTGGTCAATCCATAAATTTTCATCTCTGCTGCTCCTTTCTCCTCATACTTTTCCCGTGCTCCAGTGTGAGTCCTTTCCACAGGCTGCAGCTTTCTTTAGAGCATATCTACCTGCTTAGGTGTGGGGTCCTCCACAGGCTGCAATGTGGACATTTGCTCCCACATGGTCCTCTCCAAAGGCTGCAGGGAAATATATGCTCCACAGGTAAAAAGGCTGAAATTTAAAAGACAGAAAACAAGATTCTGAGATGTTATAAAACAGTACATCTATGTCATCTTCATTAAATCTATGATACCTTATGCTGGTTTATGTCCTGGCTTGAGGTTTTTTACATTTTGGATTGTCAGAATGGGTTCTTCTCAAATGTATTCCCTGTCAGGAATATTTAAATAGTTTAAAGTTTCTGCACTAGAGTGAAGTGTTAATCCTGTAATATGTGGCAAAGTTAAGAACTGAATGAAAGCAGTATATCTGGAAGTCTTGTGCTGAGAGAAAGAAAATAATTAATCAAGAAAAATATAGCAGTAACCACAACGGAAAATTGACAAAAGTAAATGCTGACACAGAAACAAGGAGGGTGCTTCAGGGAATAACAGAATACTGTGTTTTGCTAGTTTTCTTGTAAGACTAGACCTGCTCATTTCACATTACAAATGGGTAGGTATCACATATTTTACAATAATTTAGGAATCTGACTTGAAGTGACATGTGTAAATCCTTACTAAACTACAATAAAACTATCATGAATATGATGAAAATACAGGAGTCCAAATCCTGTCGTGCATTGTTGCCTAACCACTGCCAGAGCAGCACAAGAATATCTTTGCTGTTCTCAAAATTCCTGTGAGGAGCCACTAATGATAGATCTATATGCTCTCTTTGCCGTTGTGTGAGGGGAAGGAAAAAAAACACACAAGCACAAGGCTCCAGTCTTGCATTACACTTCCACAGCCCCTAAAGCTTTCCACTGCAGCATTTTGCTAAGCAGATACTATAAAACACCCCAAGTGTTGCTAGACATCAGGCAAAATGCAGGAATGGGAAATTATGAAAAAGTGATGCAGTCATTACTATACTTGTCTTCCCAATACTTGACAATGAACTCCAGTTCAGTTATTAAGACTTGAACCCATAATGAGGAAAAATACCAGCATAGTGTTCCACAATATTTAAAGGTAACTGTTACACAATAACATAAATTACTATAAGATCGCAACAAACAATAATGGGCGATCTTGATTCTAACTATACAAAATATTTCTCTACTCTGACACATGATTTTACAGATACCAGGACTAAACCAACATTTTACACTTTGTCACAAGTGGTGTCCCCCAGGGCTCAGTTCTAGGACCAGTCTTGTTTAATATCAATGACCTGGACGATGGGATTGAGTGTGCCCTCAGTGAGTTCGCAGATGACACCAAACTGGGTGGGAGTGTTGATCTGTTCGAGGGGAGGAGGGCTCTGCAGAGGAACCTGGACAGGCTGGATCCATGGGCCGAGGCCAACTGTATGAGGTTCAATAAGGACAAGTGCCGGGTCCTGCGCTTGGGTCACAACAACCCCATGCAGCGCTACAGGCTTGGGGAAGAGTGACTGGAAACCTGCCTGGTGGAAAAAGACCTGGGGGTACTGGTTGACAGCTGACTGAATATGAGCCAGCAGTGTGCCCAGGTGGCCAAGAAGGCCAATGGCATCCTGGCTTGTATGAGGAATAGGAGGAGCGGCTGAGGGAACTGGGGTTATTTAGTCTGCAGAAGAGGAGGCTGAGAGGAGACCTTATCGTCCTCTACAACTACCTGAAAGGAAGCTGCAGTGAGGTGGTGGTCAGCCCCTTCTCCCTGATAATGGACGATAGGACGAGGGGGAATGGTTTGAAGTTGCACCAGGGCAGGGTTAGGTTAGACATTACGAAAAAATTCTTCACAGAAGGGGTTGTCAGGCACTGGAATGGGCTGCCCAGGGAAGTGGTGGAGTCCTCATCCCTGGAGGTATTTATAAGAAGGATAGATGAGGTGCTTAGGGCCATGGTTTAGTGGTGGGATGGCAGTGCTAGGTTAACGGTTGGACTTGATGATCTTAAAGGTCTTTTCCAACCTAGACAATTCTATGATTCTATGATTCTTTACCAAATTGTTCTTGTAATTTCCCATACTTAGAGAAAAATAAAAAGAATTGTTATTTTCTTCCAGGGGAAACATATTAGGTAAGATAGGCACGATAACTTTCCAAAGATACTGCACTTCCATATTGAGATACTTGTGGGAGATATTATCAGATGTAATTTGGGTATTAATGAGCAAACAAAAATCTTTTGCATGTAAATTTCCATTTGGCATTTCCTCTCTTATGAAATTACTTTTTAGATTAAAAAATATATTATGTAGCATGCTTACCACTGTCTAGCACAGAAGTAATAAGGAGCAGGCCTCTGAGTTCTGTTAATGTAGTCATGTTGCTTGGGAAATACTTTTTGTGAAATTTGTTCTCTGAAAACATAGTTATCACTGTCTGTCTGGCAAGAGCTGAGGAATGATAGAAGGGAAATACTGAGTATTTTACATGCATATGAGAACATGTCTAATCTGTTTTTCTGACTGAACCTCTTTTCAATAGAGGGAGACAGGACTCCTGTTGAAATAGCTGTGTTACTACAAACATATCTGATTTTTTTTTACATGTGCTTTGTTGCAGGTAGACAAGATGGAGGTAGAAGGAAGAGGAAAAAAACCTATCAACCAATGAAAGCCAACAATGACTTTGAAAGTTTGCAGCATTGAAGGACCAAAATTACGGATCACGTTTCCCAGGTAATTTTTGTTCATTATACATTTTACTGCCTTTACAAGCTAGAATTTCTTCCCCTTAAAATAGAGGTTGCTGTGATCAGTAACGTGGTGGGTCCGTAATTCACCTTTCAATCAGTTAGACACAGTGCCTTCAAGAAAGGGACTCCTTCATTTAAGTAGTCGTCTATATTCTCTGTGAAATGTGTTTACTCATAAATATGTAATCCACTGGCGTATTGTGCTATGTATCTTTCTCAAGCACCTGGTCCACCGAGATAACCACTTACTTCTGTTGTCATCTGTGATAATTATAACAGTATAGCTCTAGTGGAAAAGATTTATGCTGTAAAGCTGAAAGTCCACTGTTCAGATGCAGACAGTGATGACTGAGAAGAGTAAATATACTTCCACGAAAAACCAGGACATATGTATTTAAATCTAAGACAGTACATGTGAAAATGCAGCTGTTAAAAATATGTAATCAAGATTAAAAAAAATATAAAATCACAAATATCAGAAACAGGGTTCGACTTATTAAATTAATTCTGTCCCATCTTATTATGATGATGTTCTACTTCACAAAAACTAATAGAATTTCTTTCTAAAACATCAGATTTTAATGTAGATTACATGCATATAATCAAAATGCAAGAACAAAAAAAAACCAACCCACCCACCACATTTTGTTTCTGAAGAGAGATAGTCCTAAAGATAATCCTTGCATTTATTTGGAAGCCTGTGGGTTCGTAATTATTCTGTTTAGCAAACAACCAGGTGCTCTTGCAGCCTATCCATTTTACTCTGTGCATGTGTAAGCTTCACTGACAAATAAACAAATGTACCCAGTTAGTTCTTTTCATACATAGCATACTAATAAGCTATGAATCAACAGATCTCAGTTAAATCAAATTGCAAATGATCAGTGGTACCACATTTGTTTTACATTCAGCATTCAATACAATTAATGCATTTTCAGTCATTTGTCATACTTGTACAATTTTGCATATGTCATAACAACCGTTTTGTTGGGTTTGTTCTCTTTTTAACAAGTGCACTTCATTATTTTTAGCTAGATAAATTGCTACCCCTGCAGCTTGCTACATGACTATAACTAGGTAAGCTAACATGTGACTACTTACCACATGGAGGGGAAATAGTTTGGAGGAGTTTGATCATTATGCATAAATATAGGTATTTTTCCTTTTTGGGGTTTTGCTGAAACATTTCAAAATTTAAGAATAGAAAATCCACTAAGAAATTGACAATAATAGTTAAGTCAAACACCATTGTCTGTGAGGTGTTAGACCCAAGCTGCTGTAATGAATTGTTTTATACATTTTAGATTAAACTTATGCTTTAAAAAAAAAAAAAATCTCCTTTCCTTGAGATATTCTAAGAAATTGGTTTGTTTATCATTCCTGTTAATTTTGATAATTCTGAGGATTTGGAGCGAAAGGAGCAGATGAGAACAAAAGCCCAAATTTCTTCAAACTCATTTTGATCACCAGCAGACATGTATGAATGAACATAAAGTTTTTCAATAAAGGTTTGTAAATTTTCTAAACCATTAAAACTGAAAATTCTGAAGACTGTTTCTAGAGATTGGCAAAGTCTGCTCCTTGAGGAACTGGCACAGAGTTTGAGAAATATCCCAGCTTAGCCTTCATTCCTCACTCCCAAGTTTTTGCAGCATGAAATGTATAATCAAAATAAAAAATAAACAGACCTGTCTGGACTGTTTCTTACTATATGTCATTCTTATTTGTAAAGGTACAGGGATCAAGAAAAAAAAGAGAGAAAATGTAATACTGAAGTTGGAACCCTAAAAATTAAAAAGAACAGAAAGTACCCTGAAAAATACTCTCCAAAGTAACTGCATCTTAAAAGTCTCCACAG
>NW_009260670.1:378257-381107 GCF_000687185.1 Egretta garzetta
CTGGCAGAGACATTCCTTGTTTGTGAGAAAACATAAAATTTGTAAGGTCAGAAAAAATTAGCCACATAATTTCCAGTAGGACTGTATATGGGATGTTCCTGTATGGCAATTAATTTGCACCTGTGTGTATGGAGAAGCAGGTTGTTGTGCCTTCAGAGGCCTCATGGAGCAGAGGTCCACTCTATCTCTAGATAAGGGAGGGCTGTGTGCTGAGTACACAGGATCCGCAGATGCATAGAGGCTCTTGGATCTTGGGCACATCTCCCCCAATCCTGGGGGCTGGGCTCCCTGGGCACAGGACCAATTTAGAATTATTTTTTTTTTTCTGACATCTAATAACATGGATAATTTGTACTAGATATCCTTGGCTCATTTATGTAGAAGTATAACTTAGTTAGAAAGGATTGATAAGACTATGACATATTCATAGAGGAAGTAAAGATAATTGGCCATAATGGCTGTAACATTTGGTTTTGTCTTGGCAAAGCACAGGCAGTGCTGTCATCAGACAACCGGCCGCAGATGGACAGCTTATTTATGAAAGAAAACACAGTGGTGGGTGGACAAAACAACACTTGTTGGATAAGGCACTCTCTCTTCTGTGGCAGGAAGGCTTTGGTTCAAATCCCTCCTCTACATTACAAAGTGGTTAGATTTTTAACTGTCTCCTGTGGTCTAAATAATTTGTCCTAACCATTGGTTTGGGGGACTTGAAGGGGAAGGAACGCGACCTTCTTTTAGCTCTTGATTGACAAGTAAGTCTTCCTTTAAAGAACAGGTTTTGTTTCTACATTTTCTATGACTTAAAAATCACCCAAAAATGGAGCTGATTTAATTTTAAAGCAAGTTAAGTATGTCTTGTTTCAAACCAAGTACTTTACTTCAGTGAAAACTATGGAAAAAGTTTGATTCTCAATCGATGGAAACCTAGTAATTTTTCTATTGTTCAATTTTCTGGTCTTGCCACTGAATTGAGAACGCATACGCTTTCTTTACTCTCCCTAATCTTTTGAGAAGCCTTATTCTAGAATCTAGCCTTGATCAACACTACATAATAGTTCCTCAAGACCATAGCATGCCAGCGGCATATTCTCTTGTTCTTTTCCTTTCAGCACAAACATGGCAAAGCACAGTAATTTTCTAACCTAAAATGTATGTGTATCTAAAACAAACTTGAGCAAAGGATTCATGTCACTGACTCTAGGAATCACTGATTGAAGCGATAATCAGAAACAGGAAATAGGAAAAAACAGCAGCCATTTTTAATAGCATGCTTTATAGGTTTAAAAACATAAAACCCTTTTAAGAACCTTGTATTTTTCCCTTTTTTATCTTCTTGGATGAAAAGCACCCCCTGTTACTAAGTCTGCCTGCTTTTGAAGCACATAGAATCATAGAATTGTCTAGGTTGGAAAAGACCTTTAAGATCATCAAGTCCAACCGTTAACCTAGCACTGCCATCCCACCACTAAACCATGTCCCTAAGCACCTCATCTATCCTTCTTATAAATACCTCCAGGGATGAGGACTCAACCACCTCGCTGGGCAGCCCATTCCAGAGCCTGACAACCCTTTTGGTGAAGAAGTTTTTCCTAATGTCTAGCCTAAACCTGCCCTGGTGCAACTTCAGACCATTTCCCCTCGGCCTATCACCCGTTACCAGGGAGAAGAGGCCGACCCCCACCTCACTACAGCCTCCTTTTAGAAAAAAGCAACATCTTTCTTGTAGTGAGGGGCCCAAAACTGAACACAGTATTCAAGGTGCGGCCTCACCAGCACCGAGTACAGGGGCACGATCACTTCCCTACTCCTGCTGGCCACACTATTCCTCGTACAAGCCAGGATGCCATTGGCCTTCTTGGCCACCTGGGCACACTGCTGGCTCATATTCAGTCAGCTGTCAAACAGTACCCCCAGGTCTTTTTCCACCAGGCAGGTTTCCAGTCACTCTTCCCCAAGCCTGTAGCGCTGCATGGGGTTGTTGTGACCCAAGCGCAGGACCCGGCACTTGTCCTTATTGAACCTCATACAGTTGGCCTCGGCCCATGGATCCAGCCTGTCCAGGTCCCTCTGCAGAGCCCTCCTCCCCTCGAACAGATCAACACTCCCACCCAGTTTGGTGTCATCTGCGAACTCACTGAGGGCACACTCAATCCCATCGTCCAGGTCATTGATATTAAACAAGACTGGTCCTAGAACTGAGCCCTGGGGCTTGTGACCGGCCGCCAACTGGATTTAATTCCATTCACCACAACTGTCTGGGCTTGGCCATCCAGCCAGTTTTTAACCCAGAGAAGAGTATATCCATCTAGGCCATGAACCACCAGCTTCTCCAGGAGAATGCTGTGGGAGACTGTATCGAAGGCTTTGCTGAAGTCCAGGTAGACAACATCCACAGCCTTTCGCTCATCTACCAGGTAGGTCCCCTGGTCACGGAAGGAAATCAAGTTGCTTATGCAAGACCTGCCTTTCATGAATCGATAAAAGGTGCTTGGACATCTTGGACAGACTACATATCTATAACTCAAAAATCCCAGAGTGTATGGACACAGTTACTGTTCGGAACTAGAATTCTTCTTTCCTTTTCTAATTATCTGCCAAATTAGATTATGTTTATTCACCACCAGGAGTTACATCTTTTTCTTTCTTTCTTGATTTTTTTTTTAATGGCACAGTGAAAAAACAATATAGAAACTCAAATATAATAGTCAACCGCAATAATCTCCAAAAAGGTGAAATATTTCTAATAGAGATTATTGGCAGCAAAAGGTGATGAAGTAAAAGAAACAGTGGAGATAATACTAGCAAGAGGCTAGTGATCAGAATACTGCCAGTTTCAAAAATTAGTTC
>NW_009260670.1:381798-422332 GCF_000687185.1 Egretta garzetta
CGCTGGAGCAGTCTGCTCCTGAGGGACTGCACCCCATGGAAATTATGGACCCATGCTGGAGCAGTTTGTGAAGAACTGTAGCCCATGGGAAGGACTCATGTTGGAGTAGTTTGTGGAGGACTGTCTCCCGTGAGACGGACCCCATGCGTGAGCAGGGGAAGAGTCCTCTCCCGAGGAAGAAGAAGTGGCAGAGACAACGTGTGATGAACTGACCCCAACCCCCATTCCCATCCCCCTGCACCACCTGGGGGGAGTAGGTAGAGAAATCTGGGAGTGAAGTTGAGCCCAGGAAGAAGGGAGAGGTGGGGGGAAGGTGTTTTAAGATTTAGCAGGTTTTATCCTCTCCTTCTCTGATTTTGATTGATAATAAATTAAATTAATTTTATCAAGTTGAGTCTGTTTTGCCCGTGATGGTAACTGACAAATTATCTCTCCCTGTCCTTATCTCCACCCACGAGCCTTTTGATCTATTTTTCTCTCCCCTGTCCAGTTAAAGAGGGGAGTGATAGAGCAGCTTGGTGGCACCTGGCATCCAGCCAAGGTCAAACCACCACAATAATAAAGAGCTTTTTCCTTTGCACTTGCTTTGCTAGTATTTTGCAGATGACATAACAAAGAAAACTGTCTTGGCCAAGAAAGCATTCACTTCTTACATGTTAATCTAAATCTCACAGAGGGATAGGAAGTTATTCATGGTAGATACTGATTTTGAGGTGAAATTCTATCAGTGGCATGGATTCTAATAGAAGAGGCGCTGTATTGTGTAGAAGTTTTTCATAATGCTTCCAGGTTTATCTTTTGCAAAAGTATAGCTGGTTCCATAATTTCATCTGAATTTCATGAAATACAGATATATGCACATACATTGCATACAGCTGGTTGGTTCATGAGATAAAACTTCTAAGATGTAAAATTTTTCCTGTTTGGCCTCTTCTTAGAGTGGCAATTATATACAGATTAAGTCAAAAGGAGCACTGACAATGCCAGTCAGAAGCAGCATTAATGCCAGCAGCACCCTTACACATTTTCTACAACATTTTCTCTTGCAGGATTAACAGTAGCTGGTTTTCTTTAATTACAGAATAACTCTAACCTTAAAGTCCCCATGTTTACATCTCTAACCCTTCTTAACTCCTGTAGCATTTAGGGGTATTTTTATATCACAACAGGTATTTTTTGGTAAGGCAAAGTTACTTTTCTTTCTGTAGCCATATCTGGATCCAGAATCATAACATTCATGCACTAGTTTTTGAGTTATTAATTTTGTTATTATAGACTTGTTGTGTGAGGGAGACAAAAATGAAACAAACAAACAAAAAAAAACCCCACAAAAGAAACAGCACAAGCACAGCCCTGGTTGATGTGAAAAGTTGTGAAAATTGAGGTAACCATATCTAGGCAAGATCCATAAAAGAACACAGAAACCTAAGTATCATCAAACTGTCTTTGTAGATTCTTCTGTTAAAGAAACAGAAATTTTCAACCACCTGTTACCAATAGAAAATATCACTGCCCGTCATAAAGTTCCCAGGAAACTGTCTGCTTTCTGTTTCAAGGCATGACCAGAACTGCCTGGGCCAATTGCTGCACACAAACTGGGCATTCCTCTTATGCTAAACAACCAGAGGGTTTTTTTTTTTCAGAGAAAAACTGATAATCACACATGTACACTTTCCCATGGAGTGGGAGGTGGCATTGACAATTGTAATGCTTCATAATTGCATTACCATGGATTCATATGGCTCCTCCAATGTGTGTATTTGGTGAGAATTAAACCACAAAGTGTGACATTTCCCAGGTATTCTTTGACCTAATGAATATTTATTCGTATCCCAGAAAACAGAATAATTTTAGCTTATAGCACTGATCCACCAAAAACTTTGCACTCTGACAGCACATTCCACTTGGAGGCAAAAGAAGTCTAAAATCTCTCAGAAAGAAAATCTAACCCAGCTCTGCCCACTTGGGTGACTACTCTTACAGATGTATTACTGCATCAAAGGAGACAGGAGCATTGCCTTTCATTTCTATATGATTCTAATAGGAATTCTAATACTTACTTGTCTAACTGCCAGAGCAGATAACCCATGCAGAGTTGCAGGCCAAAAGGCTAAACACTTATGTCATGAGAAGAGGAGGTTCTCTAAGCTTACTCCCCTTCTCTTCATTACTTATTCATTACAGATATGGACAGGACACATATTTTCTGAGAAGCAGTTTGTATATATTTCTTTTATAAAAGACAACCTTCTACAAGGAATGGGCCAGATAAAACCCTCTACAAGCAGAAGGAACTGGTCCTCCCCTTGTGACACAGTCTTGAGAGATAGGACTGGATGAAGCGGACACAGAAGTGATTGACATAGCGAGGCACTGAAGGAGCAGGGAATAGGCAGCGTGGTCTCGAAGGAGACTGAAGCTACATAGGAACTAAAAGGAACAGCATAATGCTTATTGTAATCTTGAAAGCTACTGAGCATACTGAAACCTTCCTGTAAGGGTTTCAGGAGAAAAGATAGATTTTCTCACATGAACTGTTTATATTTCTATTCTTTCTGACCCACTGAGTGAATTTTCTAGCCTTAAAAATTTGAGTTGTCTTGTTTACCTTCTGTTAACTGGATTTTGTCTAAAGCTCCTTTTTTTTTTAAATCTGCTTTGAGGAATATATAAGCCTAGACAAATCCAGCCTCATGCTCTGGCTGACACAGGCTTGTATCAAACATATCTATGACAGCTCCTTACCTAGAATACTGTGATTTTTCACTTCTGTTCTCATTTTCATGTATTTTTTAAGAGGTCTTGGTGCCTCATTTGAGGCTGTGGATTTCTCTAGGCAAGAAAGAGAAAATAGGGGATAAATACACTGCCAGTACACAGGAGAATCACCTTAGAACTACTGTGGCTTGACTTAAATGAGGCTTAACTCACAGAGAGAGCAGCAATTGGCAAGGAAGCCATATTTTATGATAGAAAAATAGGAAAAAATGCCACAAATGGAGCAGGTACTGATGTTCCCCAAGTGCTTTGATTAATGCACATGATTCGCCATTTTTTTTTCTATTATGTAGCTTCTGATACAACAAAAAATCCTGTTGGCTTTGGGGGCATTTTGTGCATCAAATGTTACTCAACATGAGCCTGTAAAATGAATGCTCAAGTTCCAGAATACCATTAATATTTAATAAAATGGATGCCAGATTCTGTCATATTGTTATTCAGATGTATAATGGGCCAAAATCCTTCCATTCTTGCTATACCTATATAAAATCCACTGAAAGCTGCAGCACCTGGCCTATGCAAACAATCAACTCATTTCAGAAAAGCAGGAGGCAACAGTAACATTGATTTTTTTACTAGTAAATTTAAGCTTTGTGTTGCCACAGTTACAGTACCATCAGTCCTGAGCTACCTGCTACTACTACACTATTCACACAGAGGTTTTATTTTACACCTTCTTTAACCATGAAAAACTGCAATATAGTTATACAGAGATATTCTGGCATCCTCTTTGTTGGTTAGGTTAGAATTTTAGGTCAAAGTCACAAATCTGTAACATTTAGCAGATCATTGTCAAGCTGAAGTTCCTACTGCTGTATCTTAACTGGGGGGAAAAATAAAAAAGCTCCCCAAATCCCACCTAGTTCATTTTAAGATACAGCTCAATGACTCATAAAAGGGTTAGTATAATATTATTGCCTCTGATAACACAATACTGAATTTGATGACCCTGGAGGTCTCTTACAGTCCTATGATCTGATAGAATGAAAAGAGCTAATAAGGAATCAAAAATGTATACATCAGGGAGATCTGGCTTCTAAATGTTATATGGTTCTCAGACAAAGAATTACAGTGTATACTTAACGGAAATGACTGAAAATCCTCTTTGGGATTTTCCATAAATGCCAGAAGAGAGAAAGGGAGATTTGTTTATATAAGTCTTAGTGTTGTTTCAGGCTCAAAATTCAGAGAAAAAAAGACAGAAAGGGAAGTGGGAGTGGGGAGAGAGAAAAAGAAAGAAAATAAAAAAGAATTTCCAACATGAACCCCTTTGATTGCACAAGTTCAATGACTTTTTAAAAAAAATATTTTTGATTATTTTTTAACTAAGTCTGCACTGCAGAAAAAAATGGAAGAGAAATACACAAATCTCAGTTCTGTGACAGAGTCCTTGTTCAACTGGAAGAAAAAAATCTTTACTCTAAAGTAAAATAATATTCCCCTTAGAGACATAGCTGAAATTTTACCCTTCTCAGATTCACACAATAGACACATCAGTTACATTGCTCCAAAATGATAACATCATCAAATCTTTTAGAGCTATATGTATGCCTGATGCTGTGTTGTCTTGCACCTGTTTTTGTTAATCTACACATTGCCAACTGGCTAAAAAACTAATAAATGAGAATAACACTCATGCAGAGGTTACTTATTGCATTTAGCTTAGCCACATGAAAATGATCATACAGGACTTATTCCAAATATTTCAAAACTTCTTAACTTATTGATATCTTAGGTACTCACCCTCAGGCCCTTGTCTCAGGCTTTTATATTTCATGCAAACTGTGACCAAATAAATATCATAGCATTTTGAAGCCAGTTCATATTCAGTGGCCCATGCAATTAATTACTGGGATTGAGCAAGTTGACTTACAGAGGAAGGAAATTTTCACTTGGACACATAATCAATCATTTTCATGTTCAAATATTGGATCAGCAATTGCAATTGTAATAATTACAAGGTGAACATAGCAAATATACATCCTGCATTTATAATCTCAGGCTTCCAGAAAGCTTAGCAGAAGTTATCAATTAAAACAGAGAATGTTTATCCCTTTCCCTCACTCTCAACACATAATATGTAGGAACACAAATTTTATGCTGCTAACTGCATAAAGGTGTAGTTAAGGGGAACTAAACACATAAAAACACTGTCAGATAGCATTAGAAGTACAGTCTTTATTAAGTGTTATAAATAGATCTTTCTGATGCAGACATCTATGTGCACTACTCTCTGTCTCTTCAGCCACAGTTTCAGTATCTTCCACTATGTCAAAACAGCCTTCAGTGTAGGACTTTTAAAGGTATCTCAGAACTGTCTTTCATTACATGTAGGCAATATAAGCTTCTAGCCTCTACTACATGGATTTTTTGTTATGGTGAGCTTTGCAAAGATCTTTTAAAATTAATTCAATTTTTCCTAGAGAGCAGAGGGGGTTACTGTTAAGGGAAACAATCATTGCTATCACCGAAACTTGTATTTGCTTGTGAAATTGTATACTAAAGAATTGAATGTGTACAAACAGGTGATTTTTCATGCTGTCTAAGGCTATATTATATTTTTATGTTCATACAGAAATTCAGAGAATGATCAAAACCACCATACAGACTGCAGTCAACAGGAGATATCATAACAGCATTGAAAGTAGATAGTTCAAGACTTATTCTCACAATTAGAAGGTATCAAGATTGGAGTTAGGGACTGCATTTTCTTTCTCTGAGTTCCTTACAATACAGAATCAATTTAGTAGAAATGGGACTGACATCATGAATTTCTGCATGCGTGGTGTTTACTGGACTGACTTTGCTTTCAGTTATTTTGATTTTTTTTATGAGAAACTTGGAATTTCAACAGATGAAATGTTACAGAAGAATATTTTCATGAAAAAGATTTCTTTAGATAGGCAGATTTTGAGGTAATGTATTCTGTTTAAGCAGATGATCTAAGGTTTTCAGTTTAAAAAGAATTTATTTTTCTATTGATTTTTCTAGATCTTGTTTGCACTAATACTTTATTACAATGACTTTGTAACCAGCTTCAGTTGATTATTTGAAACTCTTTTCCCACAAAAGTGAGTGCATAACACTTTATGAATGACATCACAAACGTAATACCCTTTGCATTTTTTGCTTTAAAGATGTAAGTGCTCAATGAAGATTATTTTCCTCATTTTATAAATGAGGTTTAAGGTTATATTCATTATATATTTGCTATTTTATTCAGCAAATTAAATTACTGGAGACAGAAGCAGCAGATTTTTTTTTTTCACAACTGACTATTGCTCACATCTTATGGAGACAGAATAGAAAACACGAAGTACTACAAAAGTTTTTCATGTTGGTCTTCTAACAGTGGACATCCTCCTTGCATTAGTATCAATGACTACACAAAAAGCAGGGCAAGCGAGATTTTAAATCTTTGTCTGGACAGGTAAATTACTCATGAAAAATCCCATCAAAACAGTCTGTAATAGTGGTCTTAACAAAGACTAAGCACCTTAGAGAGGACTAAGCACTAACAATAGAAAAAGAATGGTTAAGAATACGCAGAAGGATTAAGGTGCAAACAGTGACAATAAAGACAGAAAGACTCATTGAGTGAGTGGAAGGAAATGGAGAAGACTAGCAACAACAGGAGAGATTGGCAGAGAAGGTGAAAATAGGCTGAATATGAAGAAAAATATGACAAAGAGCCAAGCACCTCTCTGTGGTCACAAGTAAAAAGTATCAGACAAACAGTGAGCCATTAGATTGAGAGGAGAAGACTGAAAGAGGCCTAAAGTATAAAAATAGCTAGGGAGAAATACTGTCAAAGTTTTGAATCCTATTTCAAGATAAACCTTTTCCTGAACTCAGTTGTGTTGGAAAGAAACTGATTTCATGCAATTAACTTAAAAACCAAAATTATTCATTACCCAACTAAATGGCCTTAACAAAAAGAGAGAATTTTCAACCAAATAACGTAATGCTTTCAGACAGTAAAAATACTCATCTTCCATTAAGATGTCAACATATTTATGTTTCTCAGCAAGAAGTTCTAGACAGAGATCCAAGACTGTATTTCAGATCTCTGTTCAGAGTAGTCCTACATTAGGGTGAGATTGTTTAAAAACTGGCTGAATGGCCAGGCCTAGAGGGTGGCAACCAGTGGCACAAAATCTAGCTGGAGGCCAGTAACTAGTGGTGTAGCCCAGAGGTCTATACTAGATCCAGTCCTGTTTAACGTTGTCGTTAATGATCTGGATGATGGGGCGGAGTGTACCCTCAACCAGTTTGCTCATGACACAAAACTGGTATGCCAGAGGGTCATGCTGCCATCCAGAGGGACCTCAACAGTCTGGAGAAATGAGCCACCAGGAACTGGGTGAAGTTCAACAAGGACAAGTGCAAAGTCTTGCACCTAGGGAGGAACAGCCCCATGCACCAATATATGCTGGGGGCCCCCCAGCTGCAAAGCAGCTTGGTAGAAAAAGGGCTCATTCAATATAAAACAAGATTCATTTCAATAGAGCATAGTGATGTGTTGTGTAAGAAGAATGAAGAAAAAAACAATTTAAGTTAAACATCAGGATCTAGTACTTTCATTTCCATTCCTTACATTGACCAACATTTAAATGGTGTTTTAAAAAGGAACAGCATAGAAAAAGAAAAAAAGTACATCTATGTTCCCGCGTAACACAGCATGTATATAAAAACCCAACCACATACGGATTTATATCAGCAAGTTTAAATAGTGATAAAAACAGTTACTGGCTGTTTGATTGTTATAAATAGAAGGTTATAATAATCCAGAATTGTTACAGTGAATTTGGGTAGTCTCTTTTTATGCAAAGGCCTTGCATGATACAATGAATAAGGAGGTTTACCTGTTAGTTATGAATAAGAAAATATAAGCTGTGTCAAAGAAACTATATTACAACAAAAACCTTTTTCTTACCATTTGTTTGTTGGGTTTTTTTAAGAGTCCACAACCAAATGACTCCGTTTATAGAGCAGCACCTTCAATAAGAGTTAGATAGTGAAATACTGTTGAAACCCAAGCACCTATTTTCCATTGTTTTAATTTCTATCCTTTTTAAAATAAGGTGACAACATGCATAGGCTTTCAGCAAATCTTGAATTGGTCACTTTCTAATATTTTAAAAAGGTATTAAAATCCTGACTTAATGCATGTCAATAATTGCAAGTCTATCATTTCTTTATATAAATATAACACGAAATTGCTGAGGGCGCTTTTGGAGCAATGTGTAATTCTGGTCTCTGTGCCGTAGAACAATGACATCGTTATGGTAGAGACAAAAGCAGTGAAAGTTGAAAGGTTTAGAAAACATGAGCAATGAAAAGAGGTTAAGAACACTGAACTTGTACAGTCTACAGAGAAGACCAGCAAGAAGTGATAAGATAAATATCCATAAGTACCTTCCAGGAATTACCAAAAAGAAAAAAAGAGCAATTTGTTTTAATTTGTCATTGTAGGTAAAAGAAGAACTAATGGCCTGAAATTAAGAAAATGGAGGCCAAAAAGTAAAAAAGCACTGTATAACAGTGAGGTCAATTAGATAATGGAATAACCTGCCAAAAGAGCTATTATCACTGAAAACATTCAAGGCATACCACAGAGAGAAATAGTGGGGTAGCCTATACAAAAAAATTGTAAGTGCAATCCTACTGCTATATGAAGATGGGTCAGATGACCCAACAGGTCATTCCTAACCCTAATGTCTATGATTTAAAGATGATGATACAAAGATGACGAATTACCCGCAGTATAAATAGCAATGCACACAGGTAGGATTTATTTGCCCTTCATAAGAAATACTTTTAAATGTAAGTTGCAGGTTTTTAAGAGAAAATGGTTACCATAAATTTGGAGTAATTTTCCCCAAAGTGATACCCTCAGGGTTTGGGATAGTCTGTAGAATTATTTTTTTTTTAAATCTAAATAAATATCTCAAAATTACATTTATAGTGATTATGTAATGACATACACAGATTAGTAAGTTGTTTAGGCTGAAGTTGTTTAAAAATGTCATAACATCAAGTATTCTTGCAAGTTTTAAGAGGTTTAATGTCGTGCAAAGTGATCTATTAGCTCTGTGTTCAAGCCTTTATTACTTTTAATCTGAACTCAAGCAATTTTTCAGTTTGAAGTAAAATACCATTAAGTACTTAAAAATAGTCATTTAATAAAGTTTACATATTAATATTCAGAGAACAATGTCACCTTAAAGCATGAGGAATTTGCCATTAATTTTAGTATCTTTATTTCTTTTTTTTTTCTCCTTTTTGAACCTTTCTCAAACTATCAAACCAAGAAACCTTCCTCTATTTTCAGAAAGCACATTGAAAGACAGCTTGACAGGGTTAAAGGCAGCCTGTTTTAAAAGTAATGTAAGTAAGTGTGTATTCTATTAATGTGAGATCTATGCTCTTTCAATGCATAATTTCCATGCAAATCACAACGAATGAGTGGCATGCTTCTTCACTATTCCAAAAAGAAATTTAAAAGTATGCCTCAATTTCAGCTACTTGGAATACAATGGTTAAAAAATCCACCACCATCACCACCAAAAAACTCCATCATTTAATTACATCCACACAAAATGCAGGACAGGACATGCAAAAAGGCCCCTGTGACACATCAGATCATAATTCCATATTATGTTTTCCTTGTCTGCTGATCATTAAATATGATGACAGTAGCATACACTCACCATGAAGAAGTCATGAGTTCAGCTTACAAAATAAAAGAGAAAAGGAAAAAAAACAACAACAAAAAACCAACTTGAAATTTAGAAAAGGTCTAAGTTCTAATTTTCAGCATTTTGAGAGATCAGTTTTCAGTATTTTTGTGCAACCCTGAGAGTTCAAAGTTTTTTGGAAGAAATATGGAAGTTAAGAAATTTCTGTACATCAGGTGAATACAAAACTATGGTCGGTTTTCAGTGGACATTTTGTTTAAAAATTGCTAACCTTACTTCTTCGACACTAGGTGGATGTTTGACAATCTCTTTTGAGATTGCCTCAGAACCCTATTTTAATTTAATAAAAATATTTAAAATCTATTTTAAGATTAAGATATTTGGGACTACAGAATAAGGAAAAAACCTAATTAAATACAATAATTAAACAACAAGCATAACACATGAAACATAATCTAATTCTTGGAGATCACCAGTACTTTTTTTCCTTTAAATAATAGCATAGCAGAACCAGTATGTTTTATTTCAGTGTCTTCATAAGAATTTCAATTGAAATTGAGATATTACACAGCACACTTCCTGAGAATTTCCCCTGCCCCCATCTCATGAAGAAAACAAATACCAGCTGCATAATAAATTTAGATCCAATTATGTTTTCAGGATATATTTTTGTAAAATAAATTGATACTGATAGATGGATACTTAAAAAACACCGGGCACTCATAATTTTAGATACACAGAACAGCCTGATGTGATGAGCTGACAGAGAATGTACGATAGTTCTTTCTCTCATAGTATATCCATTTATTTTATACTGGTGAGTATTGTGCTAGATTGTTCAGCCATTTTCAAGATGAATGTGTTAGAAAAAAGGATGCTTCATAACGGTCCCCACAGTCTTTTTCTACGAGTGTATCTGGCAATCTAATCTAAAGCACAAACAGACAAGCAGATAAACAACAACAAAAAAACCCCTCTCACAAAAGCAGAATATAATAAATTGAGCCAGGAAAAGAGGTATCAATGTTAAGAATATATGTCAACAAAACTAGAAGAAAGCATGGTGTAACAGTAATGAAAGATCTGAATTGAAAACTTACCTGGTGAGCAGACCTCACAATTTCCATTTCTACCAATACCTGTCTTGATTTTAGTGCTGATATTCAGGATTTAAACTTGTGTCAGACACCAAAACTTAGCCCACAGCAAACTTTACATTCTGGAAAAATTCAAACTTTTAAAAGAAATTCCTATTTTGTGTGGCAGAGCTGAGGAATAGAACTGACTTCTTCCTGAGTCCATGAACAAGGTGCAAGGTGTATCTTCTCTAGAGCTAACGCAGCAACTCAGTCATATTAACTTCCTTCATGTTGCACCATAGGTTCACGTATTTTGGCTTCACAGCTTCTATATAATTCTCTAAGTATGTTTTACTGTTCTATTGACTAATAATATTGATTCACATTTTTAAAAAGAATCTGTATTCCGGAGTGAATTTTCCATCTGAGAATTTGTCCACAGTGCTTAGATGTTTGGACCAATTGATCTTAATTATATAATTCTTATTGTATTCATACCATGGCAGAATTTAATCCTCTTTTAATTCACTGGGCTAACAGTTCTGTCTTATGTAAAGAAAGTATAGGAAGGAAAAGGCTTTCCTGAAAAAAATCATTTACATTGTTATTTCATGCTAGTCTGAACACATTCAGTAGTTCATCATCCCTATATACATAAAGGAAAAGTGAGGCATGGAGAGAAGTGACACACATAAATTAACAAAGCAACAAACTAGGTTAGTATTGAGCTATTTTCTTTTAAGAATGTGGCTTTGTTTCCCTTCACTTTGCATTGCTTAAGTGAGAGCATGAAAATGCAATTTCTGTCACTGTACCATTGCTCTCACTTCTGGTTCCTGCACTGATTGCTTTATCTCACCAAGTGTTGATAAAAAGGCACCATAAATACCTATTTTGGAGAGAAAAAGTACTTTTGTTGTTTGCTGTGGAGAATGGATATTGTATTTGAACGTGTGTCTCAAACATGTAGAGCTGTGTGTATTTTAGTCATCTGCCCCTGCATTCCTCAGTATTTTATCCTGCATTACTGCTAGGAGTTAAGTAAAAGGAAACTGTTAAGGAATAACACGATGTTAAATGACATAACCACTGACCAGGTTCCTTAGGAAACAACGGTAATATTACTGGCTTGGGATATCTCTAGCTGCCTCCAACTAATTAGTGGAAGGATGCCTGGAGTTCTGGTCAACAAATGCTGATGCTGAACCTACAAAAAGACTCATGGATAAGAACAAATAGGCTGTTTTTTTCTACTTGTAGGCAGAGATTGATACAGCCAGAGAAAGTGAAATTATACTGAGGTAAGGAAATATGTTCCAAGATGTCTGGCCGTGCTAAATTATTTTCCTTTATAAAGTGTTGTAGGTTGTTTTGATTCCCTGCCCCCAGTAATTACATTCAATTTCATATTATAGACTGTTCCAGAATCATCTTAATCAGGTCCTCAAAGTGGAAGGCCTAACAAATACTGGATTGATATGTTTGGGAAATAGGGAGGTTGAAGCCCAGAGAATCAATCAATTTGTTGGAGAGTCCTTTAGCTAGAGAAGTGTCGTTTGCCAGGTCTTGTATTCTAGGGGTGTATGCCAAAACCTTTTTTAAAAGGTTATATGACATTCATCTGCTAAACATGCTACTTATAGGAATAAAAATATATTAAAACACAATTAAAAATTAAAATGGAGGACTTCCTTCATGAAAAGACATTGAAGCAAGCTAACATAAAATAGCAATGCTAAAGTATAATGCCTGCTACGCTTGTGTATTTGTCTTTTGTCTATACAGTCCCTATTATGAGTAGCTTTATGAAACAGAAGACAGGAGGAGGGAAATGCCAATTACTGTAAGTCACTTGCCAATTATAAGCCTCCAGGAACTATATGATGCTATTGAAGCTCTCTGCAGTTTCTACACAAACTAGCAGAGACTGTTTTCCTACCCAACAGCTTTCTTGCCTGCCTAATCGTAGTTTCTGAATTACAGAAAGGTAAAGAGGTCAAAATCTGTCTTTGCTCACACAAAGTTAATTTCAGTGAACTCCATTAAATCAACAGAGATGTTTAATTTCCAGTGGGGTAAATGAGAGGAGAATTTTTCCTCTTGTATTTCATTTTCCCCTGTAGAAATCACTTGAAAGATTAAATTAACCAGAAAGCATGATTTGTGGAGATTTCTTTGGCACAAGTGTGATGAGCATTATTTGAAATATTAGAGGAAGCATTTGATTGTGATGCTTCTAGGCACTAGCGTTTAATAATTTTTTTTTTTTTGATCTCATGGTCTTAACAGCCTTTGCAAATCCAATTGTTGTCAAAGGGATTAAGCATTTTAGACCCCTGCCTCCAATAGCAGTGCATTAGGAGACTAGAATATTTGTAAATTCTATTTACACTGGATATTGACTGCTTATGGAACTACCTTAAATCAACAGTTTTCAGAATTTAAATTTATTTCCAGTAAATGTAAATAATTTTGAAACATTTTTATTCATTAAGAAAATAACTCACAGAAATATAAACGCTACTTTTAGGCAAAACTGTAAAACCCTGAAGCTCAGGAGCCAGTTCTTTATTTGCATTCCCTCTACTCCCCCCAAAAAATCAAGAATGAAATATAAGTTGAACCTCAAAATCCCAAAGAAAGAATACTAAAGAGGAATCGGAACTCCTTCAGTACTGCAATTACATGGACAAATTCGATGCATTATTTCAGCAGTAGTAGCAATAAACTGCAATGAGATTTTTTTTCTTCTAACAATGTTTTATATTCTTAAAATACAAACAATTAGATGTTTCAAAATAATTTCTTGCATTTAAGAAATCATTACAGGTCACTCACAGGTTGCCAGTGTTTATTTCTTTGTGTGCATACTCTTATCACATATAGGCACAACGATAGTCTTCACTTATCAAGTTCATTAGAAATATGGATCATTTCATCCTGAAATGAGGTTTAATTGTGATTTTAAAAAAAAACAAAACCAAACCCTCTTCTGTTAATGAAAATCATAGTAAGTAAAGATTGTGAAGTGCAGATTAGATATGAACCAGTGTAGCAGTGGCATTGTTCACAAGTAAAATCAGCCAAGATTGTACTTATAAAATCAAGCATGTCCCATGTATTATTACAATTTTCTTAAAGCACAGGATTTCTTACTGTGATCAGGAAATAAAGAACTGCCTTTATTTTAATTTTTTTTCTCAACTGAGAATAGAAAATGGTTGCTACTAGGGTATTTTTGCCCTTACATTTTCTTAAAGCAATCGAAGAATTATACTTTAACCTAAAACAGAAAAAAATGGAAACCTTAGAAACAAACATCCCCAAATGCCCAGCACTCATAGTGCACTGATACTAATCTGATACAATCCAGAGTTAAATAAAGGTACATCAGTAATAAGGGAATTAAGATTAGCCCTGTGAGCAATCTTGTGTAAATTCAGACATTTCATAACATTTCCTTTTAACTCAATGGAACACAGATTCATTCTTTTCATCGTTTTTCCCATCCTACAATTTTGGAGTCAACCTCCTACATTTTTAAGATTATCTCACTGTTTTGATACTTCTTTCTAGCAATATTTATGCCACTGCTTCTATAAATGCAAGGCTATCATGCCTTGTCTTAATATTCAGTGCATTTGACAATCAAAATGAAAAATGACTGAATGTAGTTAAAATAAAAATCATTATTGAATCCTTCATGTTCATATCTCAGCATTTATACCTTTGGCATGAAATTGCGCCTTGGATGTGAAGTACGGTTAGGGCACTTTGCTTAACTAATAACTATTTAGTTGAAGTCTAAGTAGAAGAATTATATTGCATCTAATAAGCCAGGAACTAATGACTTGCAGCACTTATATTAAAATACCACGCATGTCTTTGCCACTGTGGCTTTCCTTATTCTTTTAGAAACAGTTTCTTCTTTAAAGCATATTGAACAGTATCACATAACTAACCTGAATAAATGCATATGATGGACTTTTATGAGGGCTTTTTTATTATTATGAGGTCTCTCTTATTGCTTTCCTCCCCCCTTGTATTTTAACCACAGTCTATTTGCCAGCTTCAGGTAAAGAATTTTATGCAGCACTTAGACAGTGCTGCATTACTATGAATTCTGATTAACCAAAGGGGTCAACTTTCATTAGAAACTGCATAAAACTCAGTCCATTAAATTGTCCATTTCAAGCTTGCAGTAATGGCTTATGGTTTTGATTATATTAATTAGTGCACCTACTGCACTGCCAACTAAATGCTTACTTTAAAGAACACAGAGGCTTTTTCTTCTGGCTTAGAACTAGTTTATAGAGAAGAAACAGTAGAGGAGATGGTAGATTTAAAATTTAATACATTAACTAAAATATAATAGGTTAAAAAATAAAGTTGTTAAGACAAATACATTATTCTGTCAAAGAAGTTAGCGTATTATATCAATATGATTGATATAACAGATAAAAAAAATAATCCCATTGCATTACTTTTTATATCTTCATTTTTAAGTTGGCGACAACTTATTTTACTGCTTTTGGTCACAGAAATCAATTTAACAGTTCATAACATGAAGTTCAAAAAACTATGCTCACATCTTCAATGACTCCTTTAAATACATAGAAAGTTACTGGTTTTCTAAGCCCTGCTCGAGTCTAAAATGGTCTTGTTTCCACTTCAACATTACCAGACCCAGCTATTTATCTATCCAGCTTGATATCCTACACAAAAATGATAAATCCTGTATTCTGGGGAATATCTAAAAGATTCTCTATATCCCCCATACTCAGCCAGTCAAGGCTCAAATCAGATAAAAAGAGAGGTAGGAGTACCAAATTTTTATGATCCTAGAAGTCATATACAAGACATACTCAACTGCTACAAATAAGTCACTCCGGGGCACCAGAATTGCAAGAGTATTGCACTTACAGGCCTGTATTCACTGATGAGGGAGTAACTAGTTTCCACTTAGCACTGTGAAGGATGTCACACATACTCCTGCATCATATAACATGGTCACAGATAGTCGTCTGCATGGGGCCATTCATGGATCAGATGAGGGGCTGAACCAGCTCCTGTGGGAGAAGGGATGCTAATTCATTCCTTACCCGGCCAGCAAGCTATTTCAATCATTAACCTGAACATTTATAGTGAACTGCATCTCAGAAACCTTACACTAGGAGCTGCCCTTCCCCAAAGGAACAAAAACAGGTTATTTTTTTGGTGAGAACAGCATTGATCTCACCAGTCATGTATGCTAGACTTTTTTCAGTCAGAGGCAGAAAGTTGGCCTCAGCTCCCTTGTAAGAAGGGGCAAGAATTCAACAGCCAAAAGCTGAATGAACCAATAGTACTAATATTGGCAGTAATACATCTGACACTAATCAACCTCTATTACTTCTGGGTCTCCCACGTCTCTTTTCTCAGCTAAGCAACATCAGCTTACCATGTCTCTGTTAAGGACCTGCAATTTTTAGCTATCCACAGAGCCCATCCTTCCTTCCGTGACCTTCTCATGCCTAAGACATATACTTAACATAAAAGAACAAGCTAAGGGAAGTTGAAACTGTATCGTTCATGAACATTTGGTCATGAGTCCTCCCTATTCTTTAAAGTTCTTGCTATGACTTCCTGGCCTTGATAAGGAGGTAAAGGTCCACACATGGATGATAAAGAGGCATGCCAGTGAAGTAACATGCCTCTCCCATCTTCCCTCCTTGCCCTCAACTCCTTGTCTACCTGTGAACAATAGCTCCCCTTCCTCCATCAGGAATACCATTCAGTTAGTGTTGCTGCTTATGTCAGGTGACTAGTTACCAAGAATCCCTACGAAATCCTTAGGGACAGAAACTCTTTCAGGGACTGGTTCAGAGCAGATGTTAGCTTGCATAATCTGGTCTCTCATAGCAGAAAGCTAACCCTCTCTGAATATGTAGCAACATGGCCTCCTACACCACCGTTCTTTTTTCCCTGTCTTTCCCATCATTCTTTAGTTTTCACAACCAGTAAGTCATATCTTAGTGTGAGGGGGAGGGTGACACTGCTGATGGTTTTGTAATACCCCTCTCGTAGAAAAAAACAAACACAACAAACACCAGTGAAAAATAACAACCCTAGAAACAGAACTCCTTTCTCTTTAAAAAGAGTAAAAATTTGTACATTGTTTTGCATTACTGCCTGGTATAACATCAAAGTTCATAACATAAATTTTCCTTTCTTCTGTTCTACTGATTTCTGAATACATCTGCCCCCAACAAAAGGTTGCCAAATGATCAGCACAGGACTGATACAGGCAGCAGTAGTGCAAGCTGTCTATGCAGTATCCCAAAGCATGACTTGGAATGTTTAAAAGATTCAGGGATGGAAAAAAGCATGAGAAAAAAAGGGAAGTTACCTAGCTGCATAGCTGTGCTACCATAACCTGACCACACTATACTGAGCAGGGTCATAAGTGCTCCACAGTACATGAGGATGTTTAGTCCCCAGAGTTGAAGAGGATAAATCTCTGTATTCCCAGCTATTCCTACCCTACCTCTTTGACATAAATTCATGCCAGTGAGTAGTGTGTGGGTTTTTTAGATTCCTTCAATATTGGCCTCTGTGTTCAAAGCAGTCATAAAGGTATTGCTTGAGAGACAGCAATTCCTGGCCCAAACATGTGCACCACCTTTCAAAACATTGTTCTTATCATACCAATAGTTGCTATAAACTTGATCTGACTACAGGATTATATTAGAAATAACTTAGCTTTTTTTTTTTTTTTTTGTCAAGTTGGAAATAATGATATAAATCTAACATGTTTGGATAGACCTTATTAAAATACATTGATTTTACAAAAAAATAATAAGAGGAGTTTAAATTAGAGCCTATCAGTCTTACTAGTTTTTCTCAAAGTTGGAGTTTTGATACTTTATTTAGAATCAATAACTTTGATCTAGGGAAGTAGAGTAAATAGATTTTTGAGAAGTTAAACAGGGTTTGAAAGTTCTAAAAAACATTATGTATACAGAGAAGAAGTATCTGCAATTACATCTCAGGCAAAACAGCCTGGGAGTTCTGGACTGTTGAAAAGGCAACAGCTTTTGGTAGAAAAAACTAAAACTGGGTGAAAAATTCTCAGCATGATGTTTTTAAAAGTACAGTTTTGTATTAATTTAAAAGCATTTCATCAATTTTGACAAAAAAATCATAAAATTGTGAGAGAAAATTTCATGTCAACAAGATAGAACAAAAAAGAAGAAACAAAAGCCTCTTATTTCAAACTTAAATATTAGAGAGGTTTACTGATTTTAACATACTAATACACCAATGGGACATATTTAATATCTTGTTGGTTCTTGTATCAACTTTAAGGTTACCCGAAGGATCACGCAGACACCCTGCCGTCTGCGGGTCAAGGAAACACGGCATACACAGTATGGATGCTCCAAGTGACGCAGTTTAATTTCGAGCCCTAAGCTTTATAGCAAAGCTGCATCCTAGTCCTGCCAGTCACTGTGTGGTCACGGTGACATCCTCTTGCTCCTCCTCTTCTTAGCCTTGCGGTTACTGCCCATTCGGCTTCTGCACTTCTTGCATCCCACAATATATATTATAGAATCATAGAATCATTTAGTTTGTAAAATACCTTTAAGATCATCAAGTCCAACCATTAATCTAACACTGACATCCCACTACCAAACCATGTCACTAGGAACCTTGTCTACCCGTCTTTTAAATATCTCCAGGGACGGGAACTCGACCACTTCCCTGGGCAGCCCATTCCAGTGCCTGACATTGAAAAAAAAATTCATAATGTCTAATCTAAACCTGCCCTCGCACAACATGAGGCCGTTTCCTCTTGTCCTATTACTTGTTACTTGGGAGAAGAGACTGACCCCCACCTCACTACAGCCTCCTTTCAGGTAGTTGTAGAGTTGATAAGGTCTCCCCTCAGTCTCCTTTTCTCCACATTAAAAAACCGCAGTTCCCTCAGCCGCTCCTCATAAGACTTGTGCTCCAGACCCCTAACCGGCTTTGTGGGTCTCCTCTGGACATGTTCCAGCAATGCAACGTCTTTCTTGTAGTGAGGGGCCCAAAACTGAAAACAGCATTCGAGGTGCAGCCTCACCAGTGCCGAGTACAGGGACATGATCACTTCCCTACTCCTGCTGGCCACGCTATTCCTGATACAGGATATTCCTGATACTGGCCTTCTTGGGCACCCAGGCACACTGCTGGCTCATATTCAGCCATCTGTATATTATATATGTATATATAATATATTACCACTCTATTGGGAAAAAGAAAAAAAAACCAACAGTAACATTAGAACAGAAAGTTCCAAACATAAATGTTATTTAACTTTATCCAACCAAATAACTACATTATACAAAATATCTAAAACAAGGTAATTTATTTCCTTTTTCTTCTTCACCAAAATTATTTACAAAAAAGGTACTTATTTCTATTTCAGATTAAATAAAATCAACTGTTTGAATTTCACAGAGAACAGACATTGTTAGCTGGTTTCAAGTTAGATGTTATCAAATATTATAGAAAGCAAGTGTACTTTTCTCTGCACTATGGAAATACAGATAGGTTCTATTTGATTTGTTGCCAGAAGGTTTACTACAACATTGAAACTGATGTTCTCTTTTACAAAAATCTGAGTTATACTCGCTCTCTCTCTGCAAAGTGATGCAACTTGAGTAAAATCAAAGGATTGTTGCCCACCTGTATTTGTACTAGCAAAAAATATGATGTCTAGATTTTTTATGTGTTGATATAATATGAACATTTGCAAAGATTTTCAGACATATAGAAAGTAAAGCCAGAAAGAATACTTGTTCTTTTTAAAGCTAAGGCTGTTGCTGTTGTTGTGGAACACATTTGCATAGTAGAGGTGATATAAGCATTATAGCAATTACATCAAAAACCTTTTTTAATATCATTTCTCAAAGGCAATTTTATGTTTATGTCAAGAATCCGTGGAGGTCTGTTTAATTTCAAACATGTTAATATTCAGTACTAATGGCAATATAATACACCAGTAGCTTTTACTCAGTCAGATGTATACTGTCTTTACAATTTCTGTTTTGCAGAGCATTTTGAAGATCTCATGTGTTGATAGAACATAAAACACAGGATGCATGTCCTATTCAGATGACATCTCAGTTTTTATTCTAGAAGAAAACCTATACTCTGACCTATAAAAATGTCCCTTATATATTGCTCCTGTGGTATGAAAGAAACAAAAGGCTAGCTTTCATGGTAGTGATGATACCAAGCATTATAGCAGGTTTATCATGTCACAATAGTAAATCAAGTGGAAATAGAAGTTTGGATTTAGAAGAAAGTTTTTTTCCTTTTTTCTCTCACGTGGACAATATTAGCAATATTATTATTGAATTTTGCTTCTGATTTTACATGTTCATAACTTGATCACTTATAGCTTCAAGCAAAAAACAATGATTTTCAGTGAAAAATCAAAATCAATTGTTCAGATCATACTCCAAAACAACTTTGACTTTATACTTTTCTCAGCTTAATGACACTCTGATAAGTGAAAATATTAACTACATTTTTTTAAAAAAAGTAAGTCTGATATTAAAACTATCATTCTTGTGTATTTCCAAAAGAACCAAACTCAGTATTTGCTTCTGTCAGATACGGATGTAAAATGAATAACCAAATTTACTTTGAATTTTTTTCAGCTTTCATTCTAAAAGGATTTTAATATCTTCTGAGTTAAATGGATATGTATGCATATATTATTTCATGCATATATGTATCTCTTTGGATGAAATATAATATTACATACCATGTCTGAATCAGGTCAGAACCCATCTAAACAATTAACAAAAAAAAGCAAATGCCCAGAATGTCTTACACAGAGTACAACTGTTTCATTACTTTTACATCTGAAAAAACCCTACACTCATATGCAGTAGTCCATGCCCTACTCTGACAGTGAAAATAAATTACCAAAATGCAAGAGGAAAAACCAGATGTATTTAAATGACAAATAGCCATTCTCTCTGAAATTCTAAGTAGTGTGAAATGGAGAAGTCACGGCAGATTAAAAAACAAATGGGAAGCAGAAATTCAGGTTGCCATCAAAGATAAGAAAGTTCTAAGAGAAGTGATCTCCCATGCTCTTTCAGTTCTTGACACCCTTTTTCTTAAAGCAGATGAAAGAATTGCAAGGGCTGGCTTCTGGAACACTGCATCAAGGAACAGACAAAATGGGATTGTCATTGTCCCCCAAGGACAGGGGGGTGAAGACAGCTGGCAGTTAATAATGCTTAAAGACAGTGCCATTACTTGGAAGGCTGGAGTCATGGGTAAATGCCCTAGCTTCCTTCTATTTCACTATTGAAAAGAAAAGGCCACTTCTGAAATATCTGTGCATCTGAATGTAGTTGGCTCACTCTAGCTACAAGACATTTTTTGTCATCTTTGGCCACAAAACAGTCTGGCTGTACACTTTTATTTTAACCTATGTATCTATGCTATACTTCCAAATATCAGTGGAGTGGAAACTGCATGGGTCTCTCATAAGTGTTTTATTCAAATGATATTTGAGGGCATACAGAGTGACAGCAAGTTAAAAAAAGGTCTTGTTTTTAAGCAGAACAGCTGAATCCTCAGCTGAACACCTTTTAGGGTTAGCTGAAAGGAGCCGGCTCACTAACATGTTGTAGGGTAACAATACAATGCTGAGTCAAGAAGCCCTGCCATGAGTACACCCTGAAACCTCCATTATGGTAGTTAACATTATGGAAGAATAAATGCCACTGTAGCTGCACCAAGAGAACAATAAAGCGAGCAACAAACAAGTGGATCAAGTTGCCACACAATTTCTCAAAAGCAGTCTATGAAATCTTTTCAAAGTTTGAAAGCCTATCATAAATTTTTTGTAATGTTTTCATCAGAGTTTTGCTAAGTTGTTGTCTAAGAGATAACAAATAGAATGACATCTGTGGATTGCCATAATTGTCTTGGAGGATTAAACATATCATTGCAAATTAACCTTCCTTAGCTACTTATTCAGAACTGACCCTTAACCACCAGACTAACATTCCTAAGCCCAGTGGTGAATATTTCATCATCTGGTGAATTCCACTAAACCACTAACATTCTTTAAGTACATCAAACTCAGCCTTGGTTTTAGTATGCCTTCAACTGTTGCTTTGTAACGAACACTGCCAAAAATTGTCATGAAAAATAGTGCTTTTTTTATCCAGACATAATTTTTTTTTTTTTCTTTTGACATGCTATATTTTTCTCTTGACATTTGTTTCTAGCCTCCTTCTCAGTCCCCTTCACCTGCCTTGCCAATGCAAGGATAACAGCCAGAAATAAGACCACTTTGAATGTATCCCTCTATTTTGGCTGTCTGAATAGTTCCCAAACAAAAGATTTAATGTAGCAGCAGAAAAGGAGGTGTGGGTGTGTTAGTTTATGTGACTAAAGGCTCATACCCACAGACATGAAGGAGCAGAGAGGCACACTGCCAAGCAGGGGAAACCCCAATAACCCCTCTAAGAAATGAACTCTGGATTTTCCCACAACTATCCCAGGAGAGTCTCAGCTCCCATGTCAAGGTGGGACACCCATCACCATAAGCCAGTACAGTGGCTCTGAAGATCACCTTTGCAACTGAGAGGGATCACTGCCCAGGAGTAGGGGGCACATTATGGGATGCAGGGAAAGAATTTTTGGGGATTGCACAGGACATTATAGGGTGTTTAGGGGAGGAACCATAGGTGGAAAAAGGGAGTGATCAAAGTGGTTTGGGGTGGAACAAGCATGGAAAATAGAGGAATAAGAGGATGGAAGGAGCTGGTCACATGTAAACAGGTGGCTGGTCAGTACACACCTGCAGTCAGTGAAGTCTTCCCTGTCCTCTTATTAAATTCCATTCTTAACTCATGTAAGATTTTGCGGGTCTGAGTACCAGCAGTTGGAGTGAGTGCAGGTGTGCAAGTGAGTGTGAAGGGACTATACCAGCAGCCAAACAGGGGTTGTGGCCTCAGGGGCTCATTTGTCCTGGTGCCAGGAACTGGGAAGATTTGGATCCAGGGCAGCCAATGGGCAGGCTTAGTGTCTGAGCCCAGCTGTGGGAGGGATCGATGTTATGTATGTGCATGTACATGCATGCACGTGTGTGCACGTGTCTTTCCCACTGCTGGACCTTCCTCATAATCAGCCATTGAGGGGAATAGGGTGAGGTCATTGGTGTCATTTGAGCTAGTGTGAGTGCTGAGTGTATCTGTGACACACAAACACACACACACACATACATATATATATATATGATCTGTGTGTCCAGATGTGTGTATATGTGGTATATGCTTGTTTTTGAATATGTGCCTATTGTGAATCCTTGGTTGGCTTTGCTACTGCTTGGACCCAGGGCAGCGAGTTGCAGCAGCCTCAACTGTATCAGGCTATGAGATTCAGTAACTCCCTAATATTGGACACCATAATATATGCTAGCAGATGTGAAAAGCACACTAAAATCATTAAGACAAGTGCATGTATGAATTTAGATAGATGGCCACAGAGACAAACTGAGATAAAATAAAATACCCAATAGCTTTCTATCATAGCATGCCAGACTTTTAAGTCTTACTCTTCCAAATGTTTGATTTCCTCATATCAATAATTCAAAGATTAATATATATAAGTTAGGTGGCCTAAGACCTAAGGGAGAACCATAGGTCATCCTGGAAAAGTGAAGAAGGAAAACCAAAACTGTTGAGATTTGGTGCAAAGAAAGGGATTTGAATGAAAGAGACTTTGGGGCAAGCTTTCACCCTAATCAAATGGGTTGGCCTGCAGATTTGGGACACTGAAATCTGAGGGAAAGAAAATGCCACTTGTGAAATCTCCAGATAGCAGACTGTATGGGGTCCAGTATTCTGTGATATCCTTTAAGAAGCAAAAATGTCCCTGAAAAGTGCTCTGCTTCCAACCAGCAGGAAAAAATGGGGAGGTCAGTGGGCGACTGGCTGAAGCCTGGCTATTGCACAGAGGACAGGAGAGGCAGGAGGTACCCACGATTGCTACTGGCAGGCAGGGAGTCGAGCACTGCTGCATGAGGAAGACACATTGCAGCTACTCAACAGCTTCCTCCCCCCAAAAAGAAGAAAGAAGACATTAATTTCCTGTCATTTGGCAAAACAGATACTATTAGATCCTACATTTCCCCTTCCCTGATTTATTTTTTTTTTTTTATTTCTCCCTCAACAACAGGGTCTTTGTTTCTTGATTCACTGCTTGTGAGGAGGCAGCAAAGGTCACTGAGCAATCAGTTTGGCCTAGTTTTCCCAGATTTTGGGATAGAACTCAGGCCAGTGTTTAATTATGGCACTTTGAGATTGAAGCTGGCTCCCATTGCTAATCAGAGCATGGTAAATGGACTATGCATATACATGAATAACATCTGCATACGTGTACATATATATCTAATTCAGGACAGATAACTACCCTTAGGAAGAAAGACACATTACGCACACATTCGGTGTATATGCAAATATATAAATATATATAAAATAAGTGGCTTCTGTTTGATTAAGTTCTCAGTTTGAAAATAATATATTAATTCAAAAAGACAGTTACTTATGAAAGACCCATGGCAATACTTCAACTTCTGTTTTCAGAACATACAATATTTGCTTGTGTCTCAGATATCCCTGAACACCGAATTAAGTTAATATTTCCTTTTTACTCAGCATGGTAATCTTTATACTAGAAGTGAAGAGGTATTCTATTTCTAAGGCAACTGGTCTTATCAAAGAATTGAAAATAGCAGGCATTTATTACTGACTGGATTTTAAGAACGTCTTCATCAGCAAGTTAAGCTGTATATACTATGAAGTGAATGAATAGTAATTAAAATGCTGAATTTCCATTCTGGAAGGAATTCTAGAATTCTGAAAACATTTGAGCTTGCAAGAAAAACTGTAAGTGACAGAATTCTTTGTGGAAGGGAAATTTCTTGCAGGGGAAAAAAAGGCATATGCATTCTAGATTAGCTTTTATAAAAATTAAACAAAGCCTGACCCATCTGGGACCCAGTAGTCTGCCTCTAGCTTAGGTAAAAGCCTAGCAAAGTATTAAAGAAGCAGCACAAGAATGTTTATATTCTTAAGAATATTTTTTCATTATATTACAACTGAGGTTCCTTTGTACTGGACCATACCACAGGGACACCAGGTTTAATATTCAGCTTCCAACAGCTGGCATCTGCTGCTTTAGAGAAAGAGGAACAAATATAATTCTCCTCATTATCTGAATCATTATTCTTCTTACTTCATAAACTACATCTGCCTCCTGGGTCTGTTTTATACTGATCTCAGTTTCTACCAGTTGTCTGCAAATCATTACCAAAATCTTGTCCTTTTCTTCAGGCCTTGTTCCTTCTCTTTCTTTTTGAACCAAACATAGCAGGTGAGCATATCTAATGCTGCAGCCATGCCAGATTTATGTGTATTCATCAACAAACACATCCCTTTGGATCTCTGCCAATAATGCTTAGATATTCCTTTGAAACTCTGCCTTTCACGCCTTGCTATTAGAAGTCTCATATTTTTTCTACTTACTGCTTTGTTTGCTTACAAATTTCAGACTCTAAGCATCAATTCTATGCTGGATCATAGAATATTACTAATTCTAGAATATCCTTCTTTAAAAAAGCACCTACATTGCTGTCCATAGACTTATGTTTTTAGATTTCCTTTAATCTAAGCTGTTGCATCATCAAACATCTTCTTTCGTTATTGTCACCACTGCTGCTGCAGCTTTACTTGCCTCATCACTCGCTAAGACTACACAGCTTCTGGGTAGTGTTCTGCATGCTTCCTGTGGAGTGAAGCAATGTCTGGTACACTTATGGGTGTCACAAAATCATTCATGGCAGCATGCAACAATGTGTTTATGCCCTCAGACTGTACTTAGAATACAGGCAAAACCAGATTTGGAATGGAAGATTTTGAAGTAAGGATTGTCTCTTAATCTGAATTTGTACAGTGTCTGACATAGTATAACTTTGCTGCTGCCAATCCAGTGGTCCTGATTTACTCAACATGACTGATGGTGATTTGCGTATATAAAAAAGAAAAACATCAACCACAAAATTTAAAATGTTACTGTTTCATTGTGTTGATCAATCTGCTACTAAGCAGTCAGACACTAAATTATTCTCTTAATCTACACCTTTAATCCTGTCATGCACTCTGAAAATGAATAGAGGTTAAGAGCAATTTCTGGGTGAAAAATAGGACATTAGACATATCTAATATAAATTAATTAAAGAATATTTTTAATCAAAATCTCCACACATCTCAGGATCTCATACTGTAAGAACTGGCAGGGGTTCTAGTAGAGAAAATTATTAAAATTATGAATTTTCAACAATATCATCGAGATTATAAATGAGAAAATAAAATATTTTACAAAAACATACAAAAAGACATCAGGAAAGCAAAAAGGATTTGGCAAAACAACATGAGCAGGAATACTGACTAATTTAAAATTTGGAAACTAAACACTGAATACCAATAGGAGTACATGCTGAGCCTATTTTGAATTGGCAGAGTGTCAAAGTGTTTCGCAGATTAGCTATTTTTCTCTGGAACAGGTATAAAATTTTAGGTATAAAGCCTATATTATTAATATACTGTGAGAAGTATCCCTCAGTTTGAATATCAAATTATCATAATCTGCAGTGGTTTTGGATTACATTGTGGATGTTGCTATTGATGAAAAAATACAGTACTTACAATGGCTGCACTTGTGGCTACTCTAATATTTATAGTGAATTCTTCTCACGGTGTTGTTACGAGTAGCAATAGAAGCAACAGCTTAGACTTCTCGTAGACTTTCATTGAATCCTGAATAAAGTTAGAAGGAATCTTTCATATATGTTACCAGACTATCTATCAGATCAGCAAATTTAGTAACAAATTCAAAATGCCTCACCAGAATGAAAAAGCATACCCATTCAGCAAGTCTCTTGGGAAAAACAGAAGGAGCATGTTTCATTCTTTCCAATAAGATCAATCAGGGCAGTGGAAGGCAATCATCCCAGTCCTGGTTACTGCCAGACACAGAATTTCCAGGTAGAGGACACTGGGTTGCCCGCCCATCTTTCTTCCCAACAAGGACACAGTAAGCATGGTGTATGCCCACATGGGATTCTGCAGCAATGACATGGTCTCCTCCCAACTGCATCTGGCTTGTGTACTCTGCAAATTATGTAAGATTCAGAATTATTTTAGTCTGCCAAGAGTAAAATTCAATTCTGTATTGGGTTTACTTCATTTAAACAGTTTTTAAAGTGTCACAGGTCCTTCCTACTCCTTCAATCAGATAGTTCTGCTCTTGAGATATCAGCACTGATGGTACTTCTGGCAGATGAGAAGCAGGATGTTTCCTTAAAATTTTAAGTACCTATTCTGGCTATTTTGTGTAAACAGACTTATTCACCTCAACCAGACCTGCGTTGAGATGAATGAGTTTTACATTTCAATGTCTGTGCAAGAACAGTGCTTTGCTGGATCACATCTTCAACCAGATACTAAATGGATTTAAGTATGGAATGTTTGAGAAAGGTGAGTACCGGGATCGTTAGAAAGTACTCCCAAAAAATGTATTTTTAACTCTTATTAATTTAATTGGGAATTAAGTTCTGAAATCTTCTGGAAATCTTATTGAGCAAATAACTACCTTTTAATGAAAATATTGTGGCCATTATCATCTAGAAATTTCCCTGCAAAAGTTTTTTGGAAATATTTTATCTGAACATCTATCTATACATGGTGTCCAAACATAGAAAGGATTTTTTTCGCCATCACCTTTTTAAATGAACAATGACAACTCAGAGAGGATCATTTTTGGTTGTTACCTCAATATTTGGTACTGATGGCATTTCTGTTGCCTCCAGTCACAATAAAGGCTTGCTCCTAAACTTAAGTAAGTAACAGCTACAGATATTTTTATACCATTTGAGGAAGTTCAGGTCACAAATTATAGATTCTTTATTCTTCAATCCAGCTTTTGTCTTACTGATGTGAGCTACTTCCAACACCGCTTAAAAATTACTGCTATAGTTCCAGGACTCATCTTTTTTTTCTGCTCTGGATAGCAGAGAATAGGATGCAACATATAATAGCTTTGACAAAGACTTACCTTGCGATTAACAACACAGAAAGTAGGTCCTCTTATTGGTCATACCATTCCAAACCTTACATTTTTTTAATAATTAAGTATTTTCATAAATAATGTAGTGAGACTACAGATTCATCTGTATAACTGTGCTGGAAACATTGAGTGAAACATGCAAAAATGATTTCCAAAGTAAAGCAAAGACTTTGCTCATGAATGCGTTTTGCTCCTTGGAGAATGAAAAGGAAGGAGAGAAAAACCTGGTTCTTTAAGTTGTTTTGCAACAAAAGCAGAAACATCTGCTAAAATCATTACCAATCTTATGGTTAGACACAGTGTTCTGGTTTCAGCTGGGGTAGAGTTAATTTTCTTCTAAGTAACTGGTATAGTGCTGTGTTTTAGATTTTGTATGAGAATAATGTTGATAACACACTGATGTTTTTGTTGACGCTAACCAGTATTTATACTAAATGAAGGACTTTTCAGCTTCTCATGCTCTGCCAGCGAGGAGATGCAAAGGAGCTGGGAGGGACTGACCCAAACTGGCCAAAGTGATATTCCATACCATATGATGTCACGCTCAGCATATAAGCATGGGGAAGTCAGCTGGGGGGCAGCAACTGTGGCTCAGGGATGGGACGGGCATCAGTTGGTGGGTGGTGAGAAATTACATTGTGCATCACTTGTTTTGTATATTTTTTTATCACTATTATTATTATTATATCTTCTTTTGCTGTCCAATTAAACTGTCTTTATCACAACCCACAGGTTTTACTTTTTCTTCCTGATTCTCTCCCCTATCCCAGGGGGGTAGGAGGGGAAACGCAGTGTGAGTGGCTGTGTGGTACTTCGTTGCCGACTGGGGTTAAACCATGACACACAGCAAGGGAAATGAAGAGTTAGATGTGCATTTTAGTTTCTCTAAGTTTCACAGAATTACAAGAAGAATATTCTTCCAAATGTTATTCTTAATGCACATATTTGATCTGAAATGTAGGTAGAGAAAGTGTTGTATAGGGTCAGTCATAATATGTACTGTTAAATAACTATTTTTTAATCTACCTTTCTGTTTACATTTGACTGTGTACCATTACCATGTGGAGAAGGTCCTTTGAAGGCAAGAAGCAAAAAAGAAAAGCACATGCTTGGTCACTTTTAGCATGTTTAGCAACACAAACATTAAGTACACATACACTGTCAGATTTGACCATCTTCCAGATCTGCTGCTGAGGATACAAAAGGGAAATAAAACTGTAGAAGGTGTGTTTATACCTATTTTCCATGTAGCTCCCACCTTTTCTGGCCTGCATTGTTTCTTGTTCATGAAGACTGAAAATTCAGCTTACACATTTACTATCCCACTGAAAAATGCATTTTAGGGGTCATGATAGTTTACCACAGTCATGGCTGAAATGGTACATAGAGTTTTATATGAAATTTCACCAAGAAAATGCATAAGCCCATTTGCTCATATAACTTGAACTTTGTGGGTTTTACTGTTCTGCTTTTGTTGATCCTGGATTACAACACCACAGCAGTGTGATTATTTAACGACTGCAAAGTCTGTTCAAATTAATCTATTTCTTACAGATTCCGCAATGCCTCAAGGAATTATCTAGGGAAACAGACCCTTATGTGAACCTACCGGACATGGAATATCCAGGAGAAAGAAAATTGCAAAATATTGAGAAGGCTTGTTTTCTTTCTAGAGAGTATTTGCTATTTTTGAGTACTTTTAATTACAGTTTTGTAATTGGTAACAGACCCTCATTTGCCAGATCATTGAGCTAGAGTTGATTCAGCCTTTACCTTATCATGAGGTCCAAAACCCAGAAACTTTTCACAGCCACACACACCCAGAGGGAAAAAAACAAAAAAGAAAATAAGGAAAAGCTTTTGCTTACATTAAAGACTAATTAGCTTTTTAAGAAACTTCAAAAGAGCTAGGTCAGAACAGAAATAAGATAACACATTTTTTCTGTTGCAACCACTCAAAGAAGGTTCCTGCTCTTAGGCTTAGTCTAAGTTAACTCTGTGTCTCTCTAAATTACAGAAATTCCCTTGCAAACTGTTACTTATGATGTTTTACCTTCTACCATCTCTGTAACTTGATGATCTCAGCCTCATTTCAAGCAATTGCCAACTCCACCCTTCAACTCCTTGTTTCACACACTCCAAGACATGTGCTATTCCTCTCCAGCATGATCAGCTGGATGCAGAGAGAGACATCAACACGCCACAGAATTAATTACACTCAAACTACTCCTTCTTTTCAGAGAAACGTGAAGAAACAGCGACCACACAAATAAACTATACAGTTCATCAGTTCATCACATCATTGTATTAATATTTGAAAACTCTTCCACACCCCTACTTAACTATAACTGAACTCTTCAGCACACAAGACAAGTTTGTTCTGCAGCTGTCATTAGAATTTCACTATAGCGCTGTCTTAATCCCAGTAATGCTCTGTACATGGCCATACATTATATCCCATGCTATAATTTAAGGATAATTTGAATTTACATTGGCATCAATGACCACATGCAATGAAATGCAGCTGTGGCTCAGCCTACAAAGCAAACATTGTGACTATATCTTTTTCTTTAGACAACTGTTTTTACCTCTGATGAACTAGAATCAGGAAATTTAGAGGGGTTAAAGTCTCGACACCAATTTTACTTTGAGGAAATCATCATTTCTTCATGATGTTGTTTTCTGAGGCAATTAAATCAATTTGGTAGCCAGACTGTGTTAACAATATGCTCCCAGCACTCTGTGTTATTCCAGAGGTGTTAACTGAGACGGGAATGGGCTTTGAAAGAATTATTTAGCCAGGTAGTTCTTCAAGAAGCAAAGAAAAAAAAGTTTTAAAAGTAATACAAAACTGGTTTTATCATACGTATGTGAAAAGTATCTAAAACATAAAATGAGAGTAACCAAGGGGAACTATTTAACATAATAATGAAAGATCTTTTAAGAAGATACGTGTAAACATGACACAAAATGGCAAATTTACTCTGAGGGACAGAGTCAAAAGTGAAAAGAAATTTTCTATTAGGGATGCAAGCTGTGAAACTTTCAGTTTAAACAGTTCTCCCCTGTCAAGAGAAAAACAAACAAGAATGTAACATTGATTTTAAAATATAAATAAATTAATAAGTAGCCGAGTGAGCTGGATGGAGAAAACAGCTTTACAAAAAATAAAAAGGGGTTCTTAAATTAGGAGACAGCTGGTGCTGCCACACACCATCAAGCAGCGATCTCTACTTACAGACCCAAGAGGTGCAGATCTTCACAGCTCCCCCTGGGACTGGGGCTCTGCTGTGTCATCTTGTATTGGGCCCAGGAGTCCATCAGGGCTAGGGGGAAGGATGGGGCAGCTGCCAAATGATGGAAACCTGCAGTGATGTGTGAAGTGCTGTGCACCCACAAGCCAAAAGAATGAGATAATGAGTGAACCAAGAAATAAACCAGGTACAGGCCCATATGGTGGCACTGAATCAAACCTTCGCTGAGGTTCTAGTCTGACCCAGAACATTTTTATCCTCATGTTTTGGTGGTATGAACAAACCCAAGTGACTTGAGCCAGCCATACAGACAGCTCCCCCTCCGTGACCTGTTCAGCTGCAACAGCTAGGATGTGGTGGGAAGGAGAGAGAACATGACTGTGTAACTTCTCTTTTTCTTACTGATTTGTTCTCCAGCATCAGTGGGTGAGGAATAATTGGTCTGGGAGGTGCAGCTCTTTCCCATGAACTGTGACAGCAAAAGCCTATGCAAAAAGTAAATTGTATCCCCGTGTGTACGTATAAGACTGAAAGTCAACAGTTTTCTTGGGGAGGGAAAAAAAAAAGAAAACTGGAAAGAATAATAAAAAGAGGCTGAGTCACTAAATAAAAAGGGAAGAGAACAGGTTGTGAAAATGCTGTCCTCTGAAGGATGTAGGTACTTAATATCTGGGTATTTTCTTTTTAAATGAGAGCAGAACAATGACAGAACTTATGTAGCTAGCTCAATAACAGGAGTGGGAATAGACTGTTGCTTGAGTTATCAGCAACAATAAACTGTGCTGATCAGCTCCTTAAATTACAAGGTGAAAGTAATCATTGTAGAACACATTACTGGTCACATTTTGTGCAGTTCGGGAATTGAGAATGGTACTTTGTAGTGAAAAAAACCCATGAACATAAACAGAAAAACAAATAAAAAAAAATCCTACCTGCTATCAAGGCTGTGTGTAGTTTTCTTGGGGGTTTGGGTGAGTTTTTTGATATATCTTTCTTCCATATGTCATATCTGCAGCCTGAGCTCTCCTTGACTCTTTGCTCGCTTGTTCTAACACTCTCCATGCTGTCCTGACCCACAGAGCTACTCACCTGTATTACTTTCTGAGGCCCGCTTGGTGTGGGTGAAAGATTTTGGAATAGCCTCAAGGAACTCGTAGTCTTTTTTCTGTTGACTTTGTTTTACAGTAAGGTTGACTGCAAAGAAAAAACCTTGTTCTTGTATGCAGTCTGGGCAAAGCACTAACCTTGACATAACAAGGACATTTTTAAAACAGAGAATTGTGTTCCTTTTTGTGTGTGTGTATCAGGTATAAATAGGCTTGTTTCCAGCAGGCATACATGGGTTTACTTTTGGGAGTACTTTAGTTATTATATTTCTTAAATTATTTTCTTCTAATAAATGTAAAAAAAAATGCTTCCCTTTCATTCATTTCATTTTATTTAATAGAATCATAGAAATATAGTGTCACAGAATCATAGAATGGTTTGGGTTGGAAGGGACCTTCAAAGATCATCTAGTCCAAAACCCCTGCCACTGGAAGAGGCATCTTTGACTAGATCAGGTTGCTCAAAGTGCCATCCAATCTGACCTTGAACACTTCACATGATCCACAACTTTTCTGGACAATCTGTTCCAGTGTCTCACGACTCTAATAGTAAAAATTTTCGCCCTCATGTCCAATCTAAATCTTTTAGTTTAAAGCTGTTGCCCCTTGTCCTGTCACTACAGGCCTTGGTAATAAGTCTTTCTCCATCTTTCTAATAAGCCCCCTTTATATATTGAAAGGCGACAATAATGTGTTCTCGAAGCCTTCTCTTCTCCAGATTGAACAACTCCAACTCTCTAAGCCTTTCTTCATAAAAGAGGTGTTCCAGCCCTCTGATCACTTTCATGCCTCTCCTCTGGACCAATCTAACAGGTTGATGTCTTTCTTGCGCTGGGGACCTCAAGAGCTGGATGCAGTACTCCAGGTGGGCTTTCATTAAAGCAGAGTAGAGAGGGAGAATCAACTCCCTCAACCTGCTGGCCACGCTTTTCATGCACTCTGGGTTGCAAATGCACATTGCCAGTTCATATCCATTTTTTTTTGTCCAGCAGTATCCCCAAGTCCTTCTCCACAGAGCTGCTCTCAATCCACTCATCCACCTGTCACTGTTGATACTGATGATTGCACCAATTCAAGTGCAGGACCTTGTACTTGGCCTTGTTCAACTTCATGAGGTTCACATGGGCCCACTCCCTCAAGCCTGTCAAGGAAGCTCTGCATGGCATCCCTTCCCACTAGTGTATCAACTGTACCACTCAGCCTACTGGCATCCACACTCTTGCTGAGAGTGTACTCAGTCCCACTCTCTATGTAATTAATGAAGGTATTAAATAGCAGTGGTGTCTGTATGGACCCTTGAGGGACGCTACTTATTACTGGTTTTCATTTGGACATTTCCCCGATCTTCTTTGCAGTATTATGAGAAGTATAGATCCCAGATCCATTGATATAAAGCTTTTGCAGATATCCCTTCTGATTCTCCAAGTAATATAATATTGACCTTTAAAGTTATTGTTTTGTACCAATGCTGCTTTTCCAGTTTGGGAATCATCATTCAATGCCAAGATATGGTAGCCTAAGACATAAAAACCAAACCTTTTTCATGTTAAAAGTAGAAGATAAGGGAATGTATGTAGGTCAGGTTTGTAAAAGACTTGCAAAAAGCTTCTGTGTCACTAGCACATCAATACGGATCAAAAGATTTTTCAGTTGGAATATAAATTGTTTCCTTGGACTGCTGAGAAGCTAACAGGAGCATCAGTTTGCTCTGTAATGCAAAATGAAGAAAAGAAGGCAGGGAAGATGATTACAGAATTTTAAGCTAATTTCAGCTGCAGCATGTATTTCTATTAGAAAAAAAAATGCCAGTGTTGGAAAATACCTTGAAAAAATATCATGATGAGTTTAAGAACCACTTTGTAGTAAAGTCCACTCTCTTCACACATCACATCAGGCTTCTATCTGATGTGGCAGATATATTTGTCGCTAGTTTTTATTAAAAAGGTCTGTGTGAGGGTTTGCTATGAGTCACCAACTTTATCATAGGCCTGTACTTAAAGTTGATTAGGATTCATCCCAGTTTTGGAATGAATTTGGCAATAGAGTAATACTACCTCTGAGACTCAAGAATGTTGATTTACCTGAAGCAGATAGTCAAACCCTTTTCTCCATTGAATGTACAGGTAAGTGTCATTGTGCTGCTTTGAGGAAATAATGAGCCTGATTATTTTTATTTTTTTAAGAGAGGATGTTTGGAGAACATGCAAGGTCATCAATGGTAAAAATTACTGACCCAGACTGGTTTGGGCATTCTGAAGTTTTAAAGCCTACACCAAAGCAGTCCTGGCCACTGTGAAGAAAACTTACTTTCACTCATAAATTCTTGATCAGAAAACCTACTATGGGTAGCTGATAGATTGGCAAGCCAAACCTCAAAAAAAAAGGTTGTGGGGTTGGGTTTTTTTTTAATGTAATGGAATTTCAGTTTCCTGTCAAGTCAGAGAAATAACTCACAGTGCATAAAGTTAAACCTGTGCCTGTCCTTGCAGGATTTGGGCCTAGCATTATGAGAGAAAGATGAGATAGTGCGATATTAAGGAGCTCTTCTTGCTCTTCTGACATGCTGTAAAGTTTCTATTTTACTAAAAAAAACAGGGAAATGCCAGGAGAATGTGATTCTGTGTTTTATTAATGTACAATCTGAGCTCATAGCAGTTTAGGAGAAGGTGCAAAATAGCATCATTCTCAACATTTTGACAGGACTTGTTTAGTTCATTTCTTCACATTTTGAAAAGGAAAATTATGCTTTCATTTCAAAATTGCGTTTGCGACAGTTTCCATGACTGACATCTACTGCCAATGTTTCTGTATACATTTAGCAGTACTGTAGCAGAAAGATATCTGTGTGGCTTGATTTCCCTGATTATCCAGGTCCTACAAGCTATCTAGATGAGGCTATCCCAGGTCTGCTTATAGCTGAATTAGCAATTCTTTTTTTTTTTTTTAATTTCTATGATTCACTGTTATAGTTTAACTGCCCTCATTTTAGCATCTGAAAAATGCTTCCAATACACAGTAATGTAAATAATGTAATAAGAAAAGACCACAGTAATGTGTCAAATTGCTTCACAGTATTGTGACATTTTTATTTTATTGATCTGTTCTTCTGTTAACATAAACATAATTAATAAGAGCTATTTCCATACAGTGTAGGTGCATTTATAATTATAAGCAAGACCATTTGTACCACAAAATATTATTCTGTAACAAAATGAAAATAAATTTCATGGCATGCAGTTAATGTTAATGTACTGAAGGAAACAATAATTCATATTACATGTAACTGGTCACAGTATCCTTTAAAAGTACATGCCAATTCCAGGAGCTAGTTCTCTGCTTACTTAAATCCAGTTCATGCTCTTGAGTCTCATATTCAGATTTCTTCGTGGTGGAAGGACTGATTAACATAGTCTGTACAAACAATTCAAAGAATACTGATTTCAAGTGATCAGGAGCTGGGATTTCTGATCTATGGGAAATTTTAATTCATCAGTGTCTTTGATCTGACATTTTCTTCTATTCATCTGGTGATGATGAAGCTAAGACATCAATTAACTACCTTCAAAATTTGCTTTACCCTGACAAATTTTATTATGCATGCATGTGACAGATTGGTACTTTTGCACAAATAATGAGAAGGATCAAAGTATGTAAAAGAAAGGGAAAAAATACAAAGGTGTTAGAAAAGAAGAAAGTGAGTCAGAGAAGAAACAATTGAAAACTGAACAAAAACATGTAAGTACCTCACAGAAACACTATAGAAACATAGCTGATTAGTCATATTACAGCTATTACCATCACTTAAATCTTGGGTTTTTTTGACAGAGATGTCAAATGTTGATAAAGGACAAAGAAAGCAGACATGCAAGAATCACAGAATGAATGTTTGTCCAGCACCTGTGGAATAGGGAATATATTTTAAATTCATATGGTCATTACTTTTGTCATCTCTCTATCTTCATGTCCCCATAGTCTCCACTTCACAGATGTGAACCTCAGAAGCTGAGTGACTCCCTGAGGTCAGATCTGCAATATTCCATAGATAGCTGAATGCAGACCACTTGGAACAGGGGTAAGTGCACTACAGAGGTCACATCCTCAGTGTAAATGGTCATAGCTCAACTGCCTATAAGCTGTGACTTTGCCTTTGCATGTTTTGACTTCTGCTACATTTAAGAAACTGATTTGATCTGATTTTAGTAGGGTAAGAAAGAGTAAGGAAATAGCTGGTTTAGAATAATAGACTATCAGTCCCTGGGACATGTCTCCAAATAGCAGAGAGGAGGAAAACCTGCTTGTTGCTGAAAGTCAAAATCATAAAATAAAATGCTTTGAAAACTAGCTGAAATAAGCACTAGTCCTGTGCTTGCTGTAATATTCAGTGCAGAGGTGCTAGAGTTCATCTAGCAAGCTAATCTGGCAGCAATGCAAAAAGAAATATTGAAGATAAAATATAGTAATTGGTTTTTTGGATAAGCAGTAGGTAGTAGTAGTAGTGCTGTAATTGTTGCATAAGAAATTAAATAACTCAACCTTGTATGCTTTGTACTTATAAGTATAACGATTTTCTTCCAATCAAATTCTAGAAAATTATGTGGGATAGAATAAATGTTTTACACTCACTGCCATAAAAATAATTCTTAAAATGCTAGGTTGTTTCACCTTTAACAGTATTGCAACTGTTAGTTAGAAATGTATCTCTATGAATGTATTGGAAGCCTCTTAAGGAATAGCTCTATGCTGTTTAAAGACTTACAAGTCTCCACAGGATGTCAGGTGCCCTCTTGTTAGTAAAGAAAACAGACTAGTTTGAACCATCTGTCTTCATTTGAAAGGTAACAAAAACAGATCTTTCTTGTAACACAATACTTGTCAGATTTGTCAAATGTGTAAATATAAATGAGAAATTGTTAACCAAGCCTACAATATTTCCTTTTTATTCTGTAGCATACACCTGAAATCTGTCAGTTCTAATATCCTTGTCAGTAATTATGAAGGCCCTCAAGGCCATCTGTTAGATGCTACATTATATGTTTTACACAATAGAAGCTTTTGGGGATATTCATATTTTGCTTCAGAAAGGTAATAATTAGTTTTAGTCTCATAATAGATCCTGTACAGGAGTCCCTCATTTACACAAGGAGATAAAGAATGAAAGCTAAGTAGTAAAGAATTTCTTCTTTCCACTGCTGCACTTGAAAAAAACAGCTAGGTTGAATGTTGAAGTCTATTCTGAGCCTGCTTAATGTTTAGAATTTCATTAAAATTTTATTGAACACTTCCTTATGCTTTAAATTACATCTAGGAGACTTATAGTGCAGTAGATTACTTTATGCATGGCCTACATTTCACGTATGGGGCAATACTGTGCAGATTTAGTATTAACACAGAAGTAAAATGCAGTCTTCTTTCATCCAGGGCAAAGGCCAAGTAAAAGCTATGTTGACATTGCAATCGAGAGTGGCAATGCTACAAAGGTAGGCACATCTGAGCTACCTCTACATTTGAGAATCTGTATTCTGGTAAAGTTCTATTATTAAAATCTTCATTCGTTTGCTCTGTTTTCCATTAACCATTTTGAAGCTGTGTGGTGGACACCAGTAAGTGCAACAGAGAAAGAACAAATGGGACTTGCTGAAGACAAAATCTAGAGAATGCTTTAGAACCATGGATTGTCTTTCTGCAAGGAACCAAAAATCACAGTCTAATGATTAATTCATTAATGCCTTATTTTCCACTCTAGGGGGGATATTTTTTTTTTTAATTTTTTTTTTTTTTTTTTTGCCACTGGCCTTTAGATTGTTTAAAATGGTAGGCTTCAGCCAAGATGGGGGAACATGTTTGTCACATTTTCCAAAGACTGGGAAATTAGAAATCTGCTGTTCAAGTGTGACATACCTGACATACCTAAAACCAGAAGACTGTCAGTAAGGTACAAGTTCATGCAGTTAATAGATAGTTCCTTCACTCTTGAAGCATTTATTAACCATTACAAGTGACTTTAAAAGTAAGTATCATATAAGAGATTATGGCTGTGCAATATTTCAGGACACATTTTTGTGAGTCTCCTCAGGTTATATTATTAAAAGTAAATATGAGAATCAAGGATAGATCTGTCAGCTACTGTGGGAAAAAAAGAGAGGAAAAAACGTGCTATACAGAGTTCAGGGGAAGGAATGTTAATGAGGTGTTTTGATGTTTTGAAGCTACAGACTTTTAACTATAGTCATTCAATTTCCCTTTCTTCCTTTCCCTGGTGGCTTCTGGCATTGCTCAACATAGGGATACCCATCTGGCTCTGCACTCTTCTCTGTGGTACAATTGATGGTATTTTTGCATGCACATCTTCTTTGTCTCAAAATCACCAGGGAGAAAGAATGCTAGAGCTATTCTTTCTATGTCATTTAATACAATAGTCTTCTTCATAGAATTTATTTTGCAAGCAATTATTTTCACTGTACATCATTAGGGTCCAATTAGCTTCAATGCCACCTTTGCAAAATGTTATGTTGTCTTTCGTCATGGCAAACCTAGATTAATCCCAAGAAGTATGCTGTTGGAATAGGCCCTGATGCAGTGTGAAATACTTAAACAGTAAGATTCACAGATCTCATTTCATATTCAACAAATTTGCTTTTTCTCTGTGTGTTTGTATAAGTGATGTAACCGTTCATGAGACAGTTGTAGATTTGAGCGTAGGAGCAGCAAAACAGGCTTCTGAGAACTGTAAACAGAAGCAATACTGCAATGTAATACTGGGCAGTGGGATGTTTATTTTTGTTCAGCCTGCTGCTGGAACACATATATTAAAAATCTGGCTGTACATGAAATCGTAACTGTGATACACAGTCTTTGCAGAGCCGGAAAAATAGTAAAACTCTCCCCTCTACCTTTTAGAGTTCCTCGTTCCATCCTAGTAATGGTAAGACCAAGGCTGAGAATCTGGGGTGGAGGAGGAGAGAAAAGTTGCATGTTTTCTTCCTCAGATGTGTTCTCAGAGGAACTTTCTCCTTTCCAAGTCTGAGCAGGAAATGGCACTGGCACACTGGCACAGCAGGGCATTACCTGGCACTACATGGTGTAGATTACTCACTCCTCCAACATAAACTGAAACTCCTGCAGCTACCTTCTAGTGCTTCTTGTTACATTTTTCCTTGTGGTTCCAAAATCCAGACTCTGCCTTTTATTATTTTGCTGTTTATCAATTAGCAATTCTGTTTCTTCTATCGTGGGAATATTGAATCATTATTTTTTCCTCTACTTGTTTGCACATCTGGGTAATCACCATAGCAACTGAAGTATGCCAGGTGTCTGCTCAAAAAGAACTCTATCCTCCTAGTTTCTCTCACTAAATTCACTACATTAATTGCCAAGCAGATATTAAATTAAACACAGGACTAAATAAAAGATGAAAAAGGTATACTCCTTATTACAAACTTTGTAAGCAATTTCTATATAATATAAAATAGATATCAAATATATAAATCACTTAAGTGCTTGAGTTGTAAATTAATATGCAAAATAATAAAAGTGGAAAATTTTAACTCAGAGAAGGCAAACTTGCACTTTGGAAAAAGTCTTACTAGTCTTACTTGCCTAAGATTTCTTTCTTTTTGCAGTGAAACATCTAAAATTTTTATTTTCCTTTTAATTCTCCTAAGGCAACATTAAGCTTGCACAGTTAAGAACATCAGGCAAATAAGGTAACAAGGTCTGAAGACCTAATTAACCCTGTCTTTTGCATGTAAATTATGTACTTGCATGCACACTGAACTTTAGCCATATAAATATATATTCTTATAATTTTTAGTCCAAACTTGGGATATGCACAGCATTAAGTTTTTATTATACTTCTATATGTACAAACTAATTCTAGATATGGTATTACAATTCTGAAGAATTTTAATCATGCTAGATTTTAACCAGCACTTTTCATACTTTTATTAGAATTTTTGTTTTTCTCATATTCTTTATATATTATTCTACTAACAATTTTCTTTTCAACTAACACCAGTTTCCTATAAATGTAATTCAAACAGTTTAACAAGAGCTCATTGTTTTTCTTTTCACTTTTTTTTGGCCAATATTAAGCCCTTGAGAAACTTCTCTGTGCTAACATGGCATTTTTTTTCTCACTCAAACGTGATTTTTTTTTTGTTCGTTTGTTTCTGAGACACTAATCACAATAATTTTATGAGAAGACAAGATTGTATGGTGCAGGTAATATTCCACATACCAAATTAACATCAGTTGTTTCTGCATGGCCTAGATGGATGTACTCTTTGCTAGGTTAAAAACTGACTGGATGGCCAAGCCCAGACAGTTGTGGTGAATGGAGCTAAATCCAGTTGGCAGCCGGCCACAAGTGGTGTCCCCCAGGGCTCAGTTCTAGGGCCAGTCTTGTTTAATATCTTTATCAATGACCTGGA
>NW_009260670.1:422755-429812 GCF_000687185.1 Egretta garzetta
TCATACAAGGAGTGGCTGAGGGAACTGGGGTTATTGAGTCTGGAGAAGAGGAGGCTGAGGGAGGACCTGATCGCCCCCTACAACTACCTGACAGGAGGCTGTAGCGAGGCAGGGGTCGGCCTCTTCTCCCTAGTAACGGGTGATAGGCCGAGGGGAAATGGTCTGAAGTTGCACCAGGGCAGGTTTAGGCTAGACATTAGGAAAAACTTCTTCACTGAAAGGGTTGTCAGGCTCTGGAATGGGCTGCCCAGCGAGGTGGTTGAGTCCTCATCCCTGGAGGTATTTATAAGAAGGATAGATGAGGTGCTTAGGGCCATGGTTTAGTGGTGGGATGGCAGGGGTCGGTTAAAGGTTGGACTTGATGATCTCAAAGGTCTTTTCCAACCAAAGTGATTCTATGATTCTATGCATGTCAGTGTATAGCTTTGCATCTTCACCATTCTCTTTTTGTAGCTGTTCTTTGTAATAATAATTTCCTATCATAAATTACAGAAATATTAATTTATAACAAGCTTATGCATTCTGATACTTTAAGATTGCATCTAAACCATGGGACAGGTACATACCATAGTCCACTCTGGTTACTGTGGACATCCAGTCATTCAGATCAGGTAGCTGACTGGAACAGGCTGCGTGCTCACTGGCATATATGCCTGGGTACAATTTCTGAGGTATGAGAAGATGAGGTAAAGCTGGATGCTGTCTCTAGAAATGGGACATGATTTGAGAGTCTCCTGGATTTGGGGACTAGGATGCTTTCAAATGATTCATGAGATCATTTGATAAAAAATATTGGCACTGCTAAATAATGAGTAATTAATGAGGTGAACAAAAAATACTCTTCTGTAGGCCCCTTACCTCAATGAATCTATTTTTTTTCAGCAAATGTGTTGATACATATAGTGGGTATTATAGTGCCTTTAAAACTTCTGAATTCAGAACATTTGATGTCATGGTTACAAATGTTGAAAGTGTTCCACTGTAGACCTGAATTTCCTGAAGACATATTTTTGATACCTAAAGAAAATACATGCATTGTGTAAACCATTTTTTCATTAAAAATTTCAATAATGAGCATGCTAGGCTCAATGTTAAATTTACTCTCCTAGGTCCATATTAAACAGCTCTGAAAGAATGATTTTATAATGGAGTGAAATTTTGGTGTGTTTTTCCTGAAAGCCTTCATCATCAACTAATTGTCAAGTCATAGATATTTCAATTCAGGTGAGCATTGTGGAAGAGCTTAAATGTTGTGAATTCAGGCTAATATTGAAAAGCATTATGGTGCGTTAAATATAGCCAATCTCATACAAGCTCCTATATATAAATAAAGTGTATATCTACTTTGAGTTCAAGATACAGGAAAACAGAAAGACAACAGCAGTGATTACATTGGAAAATGAGGCTGACTGATAGTGATTCAGCATTTTCAGACTAACATGAAAATAACATCCTTGTCCCTTTATGATAGATAGAGAATATATTTTTTCTTACAATAGAGTATTCAACAATGTCTCACCTATCACTCATAAAACCTTTATTTAACATTTGAAATTATTCCTATGAGCATATACTGCAAAATCATCAAGTCTTTTTAGCTGGTTTTGTCATGTTATATTTAAGTCTGGAGTATAACACACTCCCTTAAACATATATGAATATAATAATAAATGCTTAACTATTAAGCTGTATTCTTTTTAAGTAGATGTTTGTTCATCAACAAGAGTTTACTGTATACTGATACAGAAGTTCTTCTAGTAATTTCTCCTGTGCAATTTGATATGAGGTTTTGTAGGAATAAGTAATTACATTTCAGGTCTGAAGCTATTAATTACATTGTTTTTTATTAATTAGTTGCTGAGTACTTTTTATTCTGTATAGTAAATGAAATTTATTCTCTCTCTCTCCCTTCCCTCTTTCTGCTTCTTTACCTCTTCTTCCTTCTCTCTCTCCCTCTCTCTGTTTTTCTTTCCCCCTCATATTCTGCCAGTGAACTAACTTTCACAATTACACTTTGAGTTCACATATACAAAGGTGACTTTGCAAAAGAGTAACACAATTTGTTGGAGGATCATAAATGAAATTGAAATGCTTTTTCTGATGATCCCCTGCTCCTTAGATAAAAATTAATGTAACGTGTTACTGTAGATTTATAAAACTGCAAACAGCAGCAGCAGCAAACTGCTGCTATTACTCTCTGTACATATTCTAGAAAATTAAAATTTTATTTTGAGAGTTATGTAATATGATTCCAATTAGTTTATTTAAATAGTGCTTACATTTTTCTTTGCTTTGTAGGAAATGTATGTTCCCTTCTAAGTGGTCATTCAATTCTATCAATTACATCCCATAATCTATCCTTCTTTCCTAGCTTCAGAATACTTTGTAGGGACTGAATATTCTCTGTGATCATTTCAATATCATTTTCTTTTAAGAGAGATACAATTTTATTCCAAATACGACTTTTACAATCTATGCAACTCAACTCTCTCTTGTATATCTTGTCTTTGTGTAACTGTAAGAGATTTGTATGACACCATGAGCATGAAGTATATTTCTCCTACTAACAAAATCACAGGCCAGATTTTTTTCAAGACATGGTCAGCAAACTACTTATCATGATATAGATAAACAAAGCTATTTCACGGTAAAATAATTGATCTTAAATTCTTATTTTTTGATATAGTAATTTACTCAAATTTATTGAGGAAAAAGGCTAGTCAGCATTTACTGCAATATAGAAGTGTCCATATGGGTAGATACCACACAGTAGCTGTATTATACCATCCTAATTTCCATCCTTATTTCCATTTCCATACAGACATATCTTTAGCAACTTCAACAGTATACCCATTATAGTAGAATTACTGATGTGTTTTCCTATAACATTTCTATGAGTTAAGGATTCTCTTGCAAGAGAAAACCTAAAGCACACAGGACTGTATCTAAGAGCAACCGTGTAATTTTTGGTGTTGCAAACTGAACTCAAGCATATTTTTCATGCTAACTGTTATTTTTCTTTCACTTGATTTCTGAGAATACTTCAGGATCTCTGAAATCACAAAAGCATTTGTCTTTGAAAATTGGAACTGTGTACTTACCTATTAGTGTATCAAAGTAAAATATGCTTTCATATAGTCTAATGATACAAAGGTAGAGTTTGGAAATTTATTTTTAGTACTCAGAAGGGTTAAATTTGCTTCCCTCCACTGCCACTCTACTAGCATCAGACTGTATTTTATCTCACTTCAGTGCAATGAGGACTTGGACCCACCATAAATTAGTTTAAATTAAGGGGAATGCCTGATCATAGTCCTTGGTTTGGGCAGACAGAAGTTTGAAAATCCCTTGTCCATGGCCACTGAGTGGCCATAAGTTCCATTTTTAAACAACATTTGTAATTGATTTAATTGTCTGAAAGAGAACAGTAGGAGGAAGATAGGTAGAGAATGAGTACAGAAAATGTCACCTGCACGTTCATTGACAGACTGCTAAAGGTGAAAATATGCTGCATTTAGCACAACCATTGTGTGAGATATGGTTCCAAAACCCAGCAATTTCATGAATTTGTGGGTTTGGTCCAGAAACTCAAGAACTCCCATAATAAGCAAAGCCCTAAATACATGTCACCACCACACAGTGGCAGCGAGAAAGCAAATAATGACACAGAAATGCCCCTATTTGTATGTACATTGCTGTTCAAGGTTAGCTCTCTGACTAGGATGGAAAGGGAGATGGTGCAAGGGGATGAATTAAGTTAGCATCATAACAGAATTTTTAATGTTCTCTCTACACACAGGTGAAGACTGTTAAAGATTCTTAGAGCTATTTACTGGAATGATGGAAGGAGCTGGTTTTGCCCAACTCAGAAAATCAGGAATTCAGAGTGAAAGGAAGGGTTAATTTCAGGGACATTGCAGCGACATTGACATGCTATTTTATGCTTGTCACTACTGTGGCAGTTGAAGAAGTGCCTTCATTTTTTGAAAAACTGTAAATGACCAATTATAGATAATGGGAGACCATAACTTTTATCTTAATCCTCAATTATTGTACGTATCAAAAGGACACCACTGAGTGCCTATATCCTGTTAAATTTTATATGGATCTTATCCCCTCAATGTATGTAATTGGTTTCGTGTACATTTTAAATGACTCTCATTCTGTGAATCTTCTCCCACAAGAATAGCAGTTATGCACTTGATTTTAGTAACTGGTATAGACCCATAAGTCTACAGGTACTTACAAATAATTATACAGGATTTTTAACTTCATATATGTGGGCTGAAGAGAAGTATTTGAAAATCATTACCACTCAGGACACAAGCTCATGCATTTTCTGTCCTCAAAGGAGTCAGAAACAGCCAGGGGCAAATCTCACTTCTATGATAGGATAAAGTTCATTGGCAGCAGAGTCAGCATGCAGATAAGCTATCACGTACACAGTGAGGACATGAACTCCCTAGTGTGGTGCTGAGATTCACTCTTCAAGGGCTGTCTGCTCACAAAGAGCAAGAAGTTTGTGGCAGTGGCTAAGGCAAAGCCAAGGAGAGTGCTGCAGGAATCGTCAAATCCCCCTCCCCCCTGCAGGTATTTGGAATGCTACTTCAATCACAGAGCATCAGAAGCAAAAGCAGCTCTACCACTTAACACAGAGTATATGATGTTTTCGCTTTCTCTTTCCTTGTGCAGAGAGAGTAACTTACAGGAGGGCCTATCTCACATTCAGCTTCAGAAAAGCCAGAAGGTTTCACAGCATAAGATAGCATGACCAAAGTAGAAGCAGCCTTATTTCTCGCTATCAGAGAAGGTTTGCATTGGTTTCAAGCTCAAAAACCTCCAGCCAGAATCTAAGTCAAAGTGTTTGTTCTCAAGAAATGCTCAGGGCCAGTACTGAATTACAAATAGCCAGTTCTATCCTACTCTATAACTGCTTTGAGGGGAAATGGTTTGGCTTCGGCGCAGATTTTCTCACTTGAGGTATAATAAGGGTTAACACTTTCTTTCTGCACAATGAACTATGTTAATATATCAGTCTTTCACTTGTGACCTTAGCAATAAATAAATAAAAAAATAAAGTGGTACATCCTGTGAAGTCAAGTTGCCTGCAGCTCGGTAGGTCATGGAACAAGAAGATGAGGGAGGAAACAAATGAAGAGATTGCATAAAGGAGCACAGTATGCAGGGAGATGGAGTCTTCTGTAAGTGGAAAACAGAAAAAAAAAAAAAAAAAACATGGTAGGAAAATAAAGCAGAAGGGAAACAAGGAGTAGGGGAAGAACCAATGAAAGGAAAAGCAGAGAAAAGAGCTTGACCACCTAGGAAGTAAAAAGGCAAATCATCTAAGATAAAATAATACAGAACTGAATGCTTTACTACCCCTCTTTCAGATATGTCATTCTGTTTGATCTGTGAAGAGAAATCCTCACTTTGGCTGTCTTAATAAAGCATCCAGTTTTCTAACGAGCTACTTTTCCAACTTGTTGAGGTTTTTATTTATTAAAAAAAAAACCAAAGACAACCCACCAGGAGCAAAGGGCCATATTAAGCCATATCACAACAGAAAACCTGCTTGAGAATCAGATTTGGAATTAGGATGATTTAGACATCATTATTTGCCTGTGGTGTTAGCCAACATGCAATCCCCTTTCTTTATAATTGATGAAAGAATTCTTTCACTAGGCAAAAGTGTCCTTCCCTTCCCACCAAATCTCCATCAGTAGGAGTTACCTGTATTTTAAAGAAGTCAAATGAATCAACTCGCATTTCATCCAGGGGTTTGTAACTTTTAAAATTGGAAATTACTCTGGTGATCTCCTTTCTTTGTGACGCCCCAGTCAGTGTTTTCATACAGTATCAGATCTTCACGAAGAAAAGCTGTGCAAAATATCTTTTTTTTCCCCATAGCTGTGCCTGGAGCTTAGTTTTACACATAGCTGTGTAAAATATAAATTTTACATAAGGCCACAAATTTCCCTTTGAATCCTTTTTGTTGTTGTTATTTTAAGCACCATTGGGTAGCTCTAATAGTAAGCATGAAGCTGTTGTCTTCATGTTAAACTTACCTGACAGGAATCATCTTCAGTCTTTGAACCCTGTCCCTGCTAATTTGTTTCTCTGACTTGAACCCCACTTGTTCTAACTTGCTTGATATTCTAAGTAGCCTCTTGGGTTCTCCAGCAATTTAATTCTCCTATTTTTCTAATTTTCTCTATATTTTTTTTCCTCCCACCTTTTTTTGCTTTTTGTCTTTGACTTTTTTTACTTGAAACATTGCTTTTTTTCCCTTGAAGCTGTGGGGTTTTTTATTCCTTTTCATACCATAAAATGGGTTTCTATGTGCCTTTACACAAGCATAAGACATAACTATTCACTGCAAATGTTCCTTGAAAGTCTCACAGAAATATTCTGAGCAACTTTCACTATAATCAGCTGAGCTTCAGATTTTTTTCATCATTATTATTAACCCTTTCTGGTCATGTTCATTGCAATGCCTTTAAAGTGACAGTCATTTTAATAAGGGCAACAGCATGAAACACAGCTTACATTCAGAGGCCCCATATGCTACAGTATTTTTAGTATGAATTCGTATGCCCAAAGGACAAAAATGTGTTTATTCCAATTTCAGAATAAAGTTACTAATGGTGGAGGAGACTATCAATAGCCTAGATATTAACTAATGCACTGTATGACTTCCTAAAAAGTTGTTGAAACACAGCATTTAAAATTTGCATGTCAGCATCTCAAAATGTTTAAGAGCATGTGCAATATTTGGAAAATATTTAATATCATTTGACATTAATTTTGTAAGAAAGAGCAGGAATTCTCTGGTTTAAAATTGTCATAGGCTAGTCATTTTACCTTTTAACAATATCTATCAAGAAGCCTTATCAATTTTATCCTCTCTTTAACTGGTATAAATTTACCCCTGTTTAGGGAGTCATTACCTCCCTGAAGTGTCTTATACTGCATGAATTAAACTAGCATTACTGAATATACCTCTGTCGTGGTTTAACCCGGCTGGCAACTCAGCACCACGCAGCCGCTCGCTCACTCC
>NW_009260670.1:429860-586604 GCF_000687185.1 Egretta garzetta
AAAACATCAGTGTGTTATCAACATTCTTCTGGTACTAAATCCAAAACACAGCACTATGCTAGCTACTGTGAAGAAAATTAACTCTATCCCAGCCGAAACCAGGACAACCTCTTTAGAAATTAAATTACTGATGATGGGGCAAATTCTTTACTTTTTGTTCTCTCATCTATTCCTTTTAAGAGTACTGTCCCCCTCGCTCCTTCAAAAGGCTCACATGAAAATACAAAATCCCTGGGAACATTCAGTGCTGACCACCAACAGGACCCTGAGAGAGAGGCAGAAATACTTTTATACCCTATCTCATAGACTCCTCTCTTTAGCAATTTTGCTACGATAATGTCTAAAAAAAGTTAAAAAACCTAACTCATCTCTCCTCAGTCAACATTTTTGAATATAATGTCATACCAAAGGGGATGTGAAATACAACTAAATCAAGATTTTGCACTCAGCTGCCACATGCATGAGACAACTGATAAAGAAAGATCTGCAAGCCTGCCTTCTTGCTGCTTTGCCTCTCAAGCATACTTTAAAATTCCTAAATGCCCCAAGTACCAGAATACTTTCACCTAACTCTGCACTTCATGTACTTATAAGAAAAAAAATCTTATTGCCTTATTCAAGAGTTTAGTTTCTTAATACCTTTGAAATATCATACAGCATTACTTGGCAGGAAGGAAGAAATAGGAGCAAGAAAACTCATCTAATGATATCTTTCCTACATTTTAATTTGATTGCTTTGACCACAGTTTCACAATTTTATTATGTTTTCTTTCTATAGTGTGATGGTTTTGATTTTAGTCCTTCAGCCCTTTGAGGAGAGAATATCACTAAGCCACTTTTTTTCAGTGGGTGGTATTTTGATTCTTTCCATTATGCCATCCCTGAAAAAAAAAAAAAAAAAAAAACAACACTCTCCTTCACACAACACGTCTCTAAGATAAACACTGCTTTCCTCAATTTTCTTTAAACTGGAAGAAAACACTGACACAAATATTTTCTCTACCTAATCAACTGTATTTACAAAAACCTGACAATGAAGTTACCTTAGTAGTGTTCCTAGTGCTCTGGAGCTCTTGCCGATAATCTCCCTTTCTGTAATGCACCAGAACATTGGCCTTATTTTTATGCCATCAGTGACCATTTTGCTTTTAACTTTCACTCTCTTTTCTTTTTTAAACTGAAAACCTGAATTGAGGGGCTTTTAATACTTCCTACTTAGTTTCTTTAAATAAAAACAAATGTTAAAAGTGATACATCAGTGGCATACATTAATCATGACTAAAAGCTGTGGCCATGGCTACATGAATAAAACAAATATGTTAAGGGCTTCTCTGATGCCCCTTTTTCTTCTTCTTCCTACAGACTGGATGATTGACTTTTTTTTTTCTCTTCCTCATTCTAAAGAGGTCGCTTGGGGTTCAATTATGGTGAAGGCTTCAGTATTTCTTACAGCATGTACCTCAACCTGTTGTTTCTTTGGCTCACCTTCTACTAAAAGGATGTATTTTTTCTCTCCTTTTTCACAGATATGAGTTGTAACAAAAGACCCTTGAATTAGTGACAAAAATAAGGCAGGAGGGGGAAATAAGCAGTAGTATATCACACCACTGCCCCATGGTAAAGTTATAAGTGATGGTATTTCAGTACATAACATTAATTGCAGCACACCTATGGGAAGCTGAGTCCTTTCTACAGTCCTGAGCTAGCTTATTGTGCTACATTATTTCAGTGAGGTGAAGAAAGGCCTTTACTCCTATATGGAAATTAGAATGTCTGTCTCGTATTATCTCTCCCAACGCTTCTACTCAATCATCTGCACATGTGGGAGCAAATAAAATTTGGATAAGTTTAGTACTGTGGTGAGAAGACTGTTGCTTATATTTAATGTAGAAGTCTTTAGGTTTGCCAGAACCAAGAATGCAGTTTGAAAAGCATTACAAAGTTATGGCATGTAGCTTGCTTTCTCAACAATCAAATTAAATCACACTGAAGAGATGTGGGACATATAGGAATGTACTGTCTTACCTCAAAACAATCAAAGCATAGGCAGAGAAGATATTTTTCAGACCTCTGAGTTATACTAAAGTAGAAAAATGAATCTAAATTTTCTCATACCTGTGGAATACTATTAGTTTCTTAGTGAAAAACACTGTTTTAGCCACCATATTGTTGTGGGGAAGAATAATGCTCAAAAGAGACTGCCTTTACAGTTCAGTCTCAGGAGACTTACTTGGGAGGTAAGACCTGCCAATTTGTGACTCTGCTTAACCTGATAATCAGTACAGTTGAGTATCCTGCTCATCAAACTGATGGAGCAGCTGGTTTTGACCAGAAATTCCCAAATATGAGGTCAATGACAGTGACATACTGCAAATAATTTTTATTATAGTAAATTAATATTATCTGAGAGAAAAAAACATTGCCAGACTATTCTGTCCGACCAGCTCCACAGGTCCTCCCTGTAGTACTGTCCACACATTTGTTACCCTTAACAATAAATTCAGGCCTGATCGAAAAGTATAAACAAGGACAGTTCACTGGGTTGACTGAAGCAACACCACTTTACTGTAACTTTAAAATGCATTGGACTTTCTAGGAGCACATAATTGCTAATTGACTGGAGGGATAAAGCCAATTTTATTTTTGCTGAGTTCATATCAGTTTTGCTGTTAATTTACTGCTTGCATATGTGCTTTGACAGAACTGGAGACTGAAGTCTTCCACTAAGATAAAAAAAATGCTGTTTAATGGTCAGTAAACTTAATTGGGTATTAGGCTAGATGGGCTAGCCAAAAGAAGGAAAAGTGGTACACTTACCCATTCTTTAGGCCTACTCTGATAAAAGCTTTGCCAATATGAGTGCTGAGTAGTTCAAATTCTCTGTAACAGGTTTGCCATGTGGACTCCTGCCTACTATTAACTTGAATCAGACTGTCAACAAAGCAACTTTTTGTTTATAGCAAAAAGCTTGATGGAATTATATATCTCCATCAAGTTTGACAGATTTGAATTACTGACCTAGAAAGAAAAACATTCATATTCCTTTACCGATTCCCAAAGCCAACCCATTTTTTTTAATTACAATTTTAATTAAATGTGATGGGAAAAGGATTTCAAGATTTGGTTCACAGCAGTATATTATGTACATTTTTGCCTTCTTAAGCACGACTGTTTTTTAGACTTGCAGTGTAGCAAAAGTTGACTATATTTGTAAGTGCAGACACCACAGGAGAGACATATGAATATGTGTTACTACCTGCAACAAAAGATACAACAACAGAAAGAAGGGACCTAGAATAGCAACATGTAGCAGAAAAGAAAATAAATTAATGAAGTATCAATCCAGAAATTTTAGAATGCAAGCATAATCTGAAACCCCTAGGGTGAAGCCTACTGAAGTCAAATGATGCTTATTTCTTCTCATTAGGTTCCTCACATATGACATCCATCTAGACCAACATAAAATATAAAAGCCATTTCCATTGCACTGTATATAACAAAGACACTCCCATTGTACTGTATAACTATCCATATATATATTTGCCAAATACAGATCCAGATGTGTTGCTCTTCAACACTTTATTTTACCAGTCATGCTTAGAAATCTTTTACCATGCCATTTTCTGTTGTTGCTGAATGCAGGTAGTTGGTGGAAGATGCTGTGTTTGTGGGAATTCTCAACATTAATTTTTTTGCTATTGAAGCATAGCAAGTAAAGGATTTCAGTGTTCTAGGAAAATCCACTGATGGAAAATATTTCCGTATTTAACCAGACATTTCTTTTAGTGAAAATATTTTTTCATCTTAAAATGTGGCAGGTTGTGCTGGTTTGTTTCCTTATTTTGTCTTATTTGATCATTTGAAAACAAAACCAAACTGATTTTGAAATGAAGTCAAAATGTTCAGTCTTCTGAAGAAATTTAAACTGAACAAAATGACCAACCCTAAGCCACAAGGATGGCATTCTAGAAGTTAGGGGCCTAAACTGTCTTCTTTCTGTAATCAGGAAAAAGACAGAGGCACCTCCAGACATTACTGTCTGAAATAGGAGTGACAAATTACCTCAGGATGAGTTGAATCAGGCTTTATTGATTATAGACAGAGCCATGATACTTGCCAGGATAGTTGCTGAACTTGCAGACAATTAAAAAATAAAGGTCTCAAACCTGCCTTTTTCTGCCAAATACAGGTTTGATATAACCTCACTCAAGTTGCCAGTAAACTGATTTGATCTTATGTCCTCAAATTAATTTTGTTTCTTCAAACTGTCCAAAGCAGTTAATTGAAAGAGCAATGGATGGTATCTCATTTTCAGTTTGTATGTTATGATGGTTGTGTACATTACCTCCTTTGAAAAGATGCCTGTGCTGGATGGAGCACTCCTGCAGAAGGTAGTGATTGTGCCTCTTCTGGGATCAGCTGAGCACATGGCACAGCAAAGGCATCCACACCAGTAGCTCTGGGAAAGGCATCAGGGAACAAACAGTCCCTGGGCACCTGTCACTTCATATCTGGTATATCAGTGGTACTGCTGACTCCCATCTCTGAGACAGGCCACAGAGATGACAGAAAGAGAAACTCTGCAGAGGCCCAAAGGGACCTGGTAGAGTTTGCTCCAACTCAAAGCCACTGACCTGATAAAAAAAAAAAAAAAAAAAACAAAAAAAACCCCTGGAAGTAGGAACCTGCCTGCAAGGCTGCAGTGGGAGAATATTTTCTGAATTTTTATAATTTCCGTTCTATCTGACCAATCACTTTGCAGCTTGCTTTGTTTAAAAGTTCTAAAAAACTTTTCCATTTACTTTTATTTTTAAACTTTAAGCTTTTAGAGAAATGTCTATGCAGAAAAGGTCTGGGCAAACTCGGAGTTTTGACTGACTTGGGATCCAAACACAATATACCTCCACAGCATAATTTCATCACATTTTCTTCAAGAACTAAAGCTCTATCTACACTGATGATCTTCTATTAGAAGTCCTAATATTTTCATAAATAAAAAAAACCCCAAACTGTAGAGGCAGTATTTTATTGACTTTGTTTTTTTCATTGTCATTTTGGAAACAGGAAAGAGAAGGTTGGAAAGAGACTTAGAAATAAGTTAATACTTATTCACTACAGTGGAAAGGGTAGTTGAATGGTTTCTCAAATTGTTCATAACCTTAGCAAAAGTGACTTGAAAGGAGAAATTAAGAAAGTCACATTTATGTCTCATTTTACAATGATTGTTGGACTGAATTATTGGAAAGAAATAAGGGGAAACCAGGAAGGAAGTAAAGATTAAAAATGCTGAAGGAGCATAAGTAGGGTCAATATAATACCCAGTAAATGAGTTCAGGATGACTCTACCAGCAATATCCTGCAATGATTTCAGAGGAGCAAGGCTACTGTAAGCAAGGCTAGAGAACAGATGTTGTCATAGTTAATGTAGGCAATAATAAAAGCTTGCACAAATGTTTTGGCTGTGTGCACAGTTGGACTGACAAGGTTTGAGAGCAACCCAGTGAAAGTATTCCCCTAGAGACAGCATGAGTTTAAGCTTTGACATCAGTGAAGTAATTTGGAGAACAGTAATGCTGCTGCCTAAGATGGAAAATGAATTAGTGAAAAGTTAGGAAAGATAAGATCAAGAGATTAATTTTAGCCATAATGAATTTTAAATAAAAACTGGACACAGCTATTTGTAAAAAGCTGGCCAAGATTCTTGACTGGATGAACAGAGATAGATCTTCAACAGAAAAACAGATTTTCAAGTAATTTAAATATCTTTCCAATAATGTTTGAAAGCCTTATTAGGGAACTGTTGAACGGCACTTTCGCTTTCGTTTGCAAAATAACAGAGAAGAGATTATGAACACCATAAAAGAAAGAAAAAATAATTTCAAGGTGTTGTTAAAATAAGGAAGTCAATGCTATCAGTATAGGTAAATATATCACTTCTGGAATGTTTATTTACATCCAGTTTGAATTATGTTTAAGAGGTTCACTCATTAACTTTTTTTCCCCCAGAACATCCAGCTATAGCCTGCAATACATTTAATATTATGCTTTAAATTTATACAAGATTACAGATCTAAAAGGTTTACACATCTTCTGTAAAGGAAGTCTTTCTCCTTTTTACTTTATTTTTCTCCTTCTCCCTCCCACTTCCACACTTTCCTGTGAGGCAGTTTATCTGTTGAAGTATATTGAAAGTTTATGTCTAAAATAAATATTCATAATGTAAGATTTTAATAAACTGCGACAGACATTTTTATGCTGCCACTAGATTCAAGAGCCACCAGAGATCAAGAAAAGGGGAGGGATGAGAACGGAAAGGAATTTTGCTGGAGGGGATCTTACTTGCTAGAATTGTAGTGCATAGAGAGAAAACCAAAAATAATAACAAGAAAAGGCTCAGGAGCCTCTGTTGTAGATAAACCGTATAGATAAACCAGGGATTTTTTTTTTGAAGGAAAACTGGCCTCCATAAATTTGCAACTGTCTCCAGTTTCTTACATTTTATGTTTGCTATTAACTCCACATCACAAAAACACAGAATCCTCATGGCTTTTTTATCTTTCTTTTTTCCTTCTCTCTCACATAGAGAAAAGAAACGAGCATCTGGTTTTTAAATTTGGATTTGTGCCCTTGGCTTTCAATAAATTAACATATGATCAAACCCATTTGCACCTGTGAAAACTGGTAGTCTCTAGCCAACCTTTTTTTTTTTCAGTTGATTCTGCTAGATTTAGCTAAACTTTGAATAGTCAAGTCCAAAACTAAAGCAAAAAAAAGCAGTCTAAATATTGACTCATAGCATGCATATTGAATACATTTCAATCAATTATTTTTTCAATCTATTTGCATTTTTTTGTAAACCAAAATTTTCATAAGGGAATATTGCACATTAATAATACATTCATATTTTCACAACCAGAAGGTGTGAACATTGCGGATAATAACCTTCTCAAACGCTGAAGAAATAACTTTTGTGAGAAATAGTTAAGACTCATAAAGCCTTTTACCCTCTGAACTTGATATCTTCACATATTTTTCTGTGACCACTGATAAATACCACACCTTTTCCACACACTTCACAAATCTATAAAAATATGACTGTATGACCAAACCAATATTTTCTTTAATGCCAAAGCAATGCCTCACAAAGACACCAATGTTTTTGCTTGAAATTAAAGACCAACAGGTGAGTTGGATACCCCAAGGATCATTTGCATTGACAAAACAAAAAGGTTATGCTTATCAGAATTGCACATCAGGATGATTATGGCTGTTACAAACTGCACTCAGTTTCTTGGTAAGATTGTCTTATATAGAAGATCCACTTGTCTCACTTTAATTTTTCAACCAAATTGAATGTTTATCTTTGTACTCAGACCCTACTGTATCTAAGGTCATTCTGCAAAAACATGATTTACTTGCAGGATGGGCATCTCACAGCATACTGAGAATGGGCTCAATCAAAAAATCAGTAACATGAAGCAAAGACTTCTGCCATCTCTCTAAATTAGAAGTCATCAGCCCTAGGTGTGAGACCAATAGAGCACATTTACTACAGCAAATAAAAGACATCATTCTTTTTCTTAGTTTAGGCACATAAATTCTCAATCCAATTACAATGGTGTACTTTGCAAACAGTCATTCTGAGCGCTGTTTATACCATATCTATTTCTTCAGAAATGGTCAGCTACCAAATTGTTTGGTCTGGATAAATAATTTAAGAAGCTTCCAGAAGTTTTCTATGTGTCTATGTTACTTATCTTTCAGCTGCCAAAACAGCTTCCTGGCCAACCTAACAGCCATTCGTAAAATAAAGAAACTTACAGAATGGAAACTATTAATGTTAACTTGTTGCAAATCATAAACTCCATGCAACTAACCTCTTCCTTGTAAGACTACAGCAGCTGTCCCCAGATCTTCCCAGACTGATTACAGCTTAGGTGCCTGTCTTCTCTAAACAATCTTATTTTCAACTGTGAGTGGCATAGTCTTAACTGCATTGCTTGATACATTGCATGGGATTAAAGGGGAAACAAATTCATTTGGAAAGTCAGGATAATGCCAAATGAAAATTAAGATCTATGTCTGCACTTAACTAGGCTGGCGAAGTCCAAGGTGTGACCCTGTTTCAGACATTCCTGTTGTGGATGGCATAATTTTGGCTTGTATTCAACAAGGCTACCAGTATAAACTACCCTTTTACACAGGCGATACCATGGCTCTTTTAGGAACTTTCCTAAGCTGTCTTCTCTGGTACAGTAAGATGTCTGCTCTGGCACAGTAAGTTGTCTGACGGCCCTTGAAGGACAAATGTGATGAATATATAGAGTCTGCCATACTGAGCAAAGTTGCATATCAGAGTCACAACACAAAAAGTGTTGCTCTGAATATGGCTTATATCAGGAGTTCTCAGCTGGTGCTCTATGTTGGCCTAGATGGTAGACAAGATAACAGAATATGGTTCGTATTGAAAAGTCAAAATCAGATCCCCATATATCCACTTTGATGCATGACAGTAAGTAAATAGTCAACAGTAGTAATAGGAAATGAATTTTTCTCTGGTTATAAATGAAAACCACCTTGATCACAGCTGACAGTATTTTTTCTAGAACATTAAATGGTCAATGAAACTTTTCAAAAATTTTAAATAATTTAAATTTGAACAAGGCTAGAAACAGCCTCTCTTTTGACTTCATATTGCTTGGGATGATCCTGAGCTGGGCTGAGGCCTGCTTGGTTAGTTGCAAACATAAATTTACACACTGAACTCAGGACCTCTGAATTTAAAACAAGTTGGCATGCTCTGGGAAGGTAAAGATGGGAAGGTATTATGAACTTCAGTAAAAAAATCACAAGACTCAGGGAGAATCCTTGAGGAAAAATATGTAGAAAGCAAATTTATTTGGCAGTTTAGGGATTAAGTTTGATGACACTTAGGTGGACGGATGCAGATTTCAGGCTGACGTATGTAACTGAGATCCATAATATAAGTTTAAACAGAGATTAAACCTCATAACATGGATGAAATAACAGAGATTAAATTAGAACTAAATCGTAAGCAATTATATGTGTAATTTTGCAGTTTCTGTTTGACAGATTGAACTTCGTCAAAGCAAACAGAGCAAGAGAAAGAACAAAGAGTAAGGGGGGGAAAAAAATTGAAAGATAGAATGGAAGTGAATGGAAATAATCTGGTTTTAGATCAGCCCATATAAATGAAGAAAACACAAAAATTATATCATATCCAAGACCTTTAGGCTTTTTCCTCTTAATTTTTTTAACTGTGTAATTTATCAACAATAAAAGATATGTTATTTCCCTGGGTTTTTTCCTATTACAGCTTTAGACCTATTACAGCTATAACAGTACAAGTAGCCTGCAGAATACTTAAATGTTTTTGTCCATGAACATTAACACAAAGAGATTTTTGTTCAAACCGAAAGTTGTGATGTGTCAGCTCCTCAGGGAAATACTTGGGTTTGCATATGAATATTGATATGATATCTGATCTTCAAATGTTCTTACCTAGTAAAGGTGCAGTCATGCAATCAGAGAGCAGTTGAGACCATGTGAAATGGTGGGGGTCTGTCACAAACTGTGAATAATAAACTTCAGATAGTTGAAGACATCTTCAAAGTGAACACATCAAACAAGTTCTAGCCTACCATATGTTGGTATCTAGTCTTCAGTTAACTATTGCAAAATAATAACAATCTGAAACTGCTTACATATATTTTGCAAGAATAAAAGGACTAAATATTTTGCCAACTTCAGCTATGAAGAAAGATCTGATGGACAGAAAGCTAGTCCTTTTATAGTAAAGTTTTCACTAACACAGTCAGTGAATAATTCAGAGGGTGTTTTGGAGGGTCTGGTAAGATAAAACTACTGCAGCTATGTCTTTTAAGACTACTAGTACTTTTAGAAAGTAATTATGAAAAAAAAAAACCATAAAAACTTTAAAAAAACCAGCCCTAATTACCCTAATAAATCAGTTATTTTTCTGTCTCAGGATATTAATTTTACATAACCAGAATCAATATTTGCCAAATAAAGGACACTCGTACAGAATGACTTCATAGCACAATGCATTGCAGTGCAATCATTCTGTAATATTGTGTCCCCTTCATGGTTTTAGTTGCCTTATGTTTTTAGGTCTTTACCTCTCTTTACCTTGTAAATCTTTCAGTTCCTCCCCAGGAGCTTACTCCACAGCTGCCCCAGGTGGAAAAGTGACAGCATATGCTGTGGCTGTGTGCAGGCTGTGTATACCTCTGCTTAGCCAGCAAGTGTGCACGTGCTGATAGACTTAACAGCTGGCCACACAAAACTGATAATTGCTGATCTCATGAAAGTTGCTGGATTTTAATTATCTTTATGACCTTTAATCCTCTGTAAATTTGGCTCAAATTGATACGTACATCGAAAACTTCTTGGAGAAAGACAGACCGTATGATTGCAGCGCTGCCTTGTTTCTAAAATAAATGCTAAGAAATATTTCTGAAGTTACCTCAGTCAGATGACAGCAGGTCAGAAAATTAAAGATCAAGGTCACAATAGCTTTTGAGTCAAGTGAGGGACATTAGCACCAACATTCAATCCGAAACACAAATCTTGGAGGATAAAGGTTTTATTTTAGTTGTCTTTGTTACTGAGATGGAATAATCTTCTGGAAACTGATTACCTAGCTATCAAAAGAACAACTGCAGGAAAAAAAATAAGCCTAAACATAAACAAGTGCATGGAAAGATATGTCAAAATGCAAATTATTTCAATATGAGATTAGAATTCACAGTGACTGGTATACTCAAATTTCAGGTTAACTCAGTCCATAACTGGGCCTGCTGAAATCCAACTGCTTGAGAAATAATGCTAACCTGGGAAATTTAATGATCGGGGGGCAAAAGGAGAAGCAGAAAGAAGCAGATAGCTGATCTTACTTCATGGGAATTTTTATAGCAAAGAAAATTTTGCAAAGTCAAAAACTCTATGCAAAGTTCTTTTGGTGGCTTTTTGGTTTAACGTGTGGAAAAATAAGACAGCAAGAATAAAAAATCATGTATTAAATGAAAGTAAAATGTTACCTAACTCAACAAGCAAAATAATGACTGGAATGTGTACATAAATTATTTGTCAAATAATACTGAATAATGAACACACTTGTAAAAATCAAAGATCAGGAGAAAATTTATAATGAAAAAGTGAGTCATAGCTATTGAAAAAGTCCCATAAAAATAAGTTCATCCATCTATAAGTCTGAAAAGACAGAAAATCATATTCATAGTCAAAACATTTAAAATGCATAGTATTAGTGAAAGGTAATTTTAAAGGGTGAAAATCAACACGTGGCAGTTTTGCTAGAAAGTAGCTTGGCTGCACCTTCTATACTAACTCTGAATCTACTACACTAAAAGCAATGGTCACCTCAAAGCCCTTAGATTTCCCTGCTACTTCTGCCATGTCTCTCATTCTCAGCCTTCGTGACACATTCTGTCATACATTTTGGTTCTCCAGATTCAGAATTATGCTTCCCAAAAATCAGTGCAAGAGGAATCTCTATCCCTTTTTCATTAATCCTCAGAAGATTTATTGGTAAAAACTTATCTCTTCGTGGTCTGTGGTCTTACCTCCCCTTGGGAGAAATGTAAGCATGATGGCCTGGAATGAGGTACATAAAAATACAGAAAAGATGTACTTCTCTGATCATTTAATGTAGCTCAGAAGGAGGTATTCTTTCATACTGTCTAATAAATATCAAAGTAAACTTGGACAGAACACATTTTTCAGTAGCAGACAAATGAAAAGTATGCTCTGGCTGAGACAAGCACCATGCATTGTTATGACTCAATACTTCTCTTGTCTTCTCAAAAGAATGGGTAAACATAGGCTATTCAAAGAGCTTCAGTGAGATTTTAACTACAACACTGCTCACGGAACTGTTTAAATGTAGGGCAAAGAGGGAAAAAAAAAAAAGCCTTGTCTCATTATTAATTTATCAAGTTCAAAGATTCTCCCTGCAGAGCCTACATGATGCCAGAGAAAAGAATATATTACATAAAATAGGGTAAATGAATACAATAAGTTAGCTATAAATCCAAATCAGCTTGAACACTACACATTAAGGAACACAGACGTTTGAAATACTACTGGCCGGTTAACACTAGGATCAGAAATACTACAAGTAGCTTGTGAAATGTAGGAGGTTTAATACATATACACGTTTCTTCCTCTTATGACTCATCAGAAGGTTAAAAAGTGTTGTCAGTGAAGCTAACTTCAGGTCAGTATCAACACACAATGCTATCATACCTACATAAAAGAAAATCTAAACGAATTAAGTGGAAGCAAGTCCTTTTTATTTGCTTAAATATTCTAGATTTTCAGCTTTGAACTAATTTTTTCTAAGGTACAGGGAAAGCCCAACACTTTTTTTGTGACATGTTAGCTAAGTCAGTAATGGACACTTTAAACCTACACCTTTGGTGTTTGCTTTAATCTAAAATGTGAAAGGACTGTGTACCATCTCTCCACTGTGAGAACTAGGACAGTGAAACCAAGAAGTAGAGAATACATTTTCTCTGTGTTTCAGAATTTTAAAGACTGTGCAGAAACAAGACAGCTTTGTTTTCTTGTATTCCATACCAGATCTGGATGAGGCAAAATAACTATGTTCCCTTTGGCTGTCTTTATGAAGAATCATTTCTTGTCACTTTATATTCATGAGGTAATTCAATTTAATGTATGTTTTTATCAGATGTCTAAGAGGCACAGGGAAGCGGATCACTGTCTGGGTCATTTGTGTAAGAAGCACCTTAAAGTACAGAACAGTTAAATTGAGGATAAAATAAAATATTCATAATTTCAAAGCTAGATCTAAATTAAACAGCCTTTTTATTGTTGCTGTTTACCACAAACAAAACAAAATACCCAACCTTTAAGAGGAACTTGAAAACACTACTGAAGTTCTTCTCACTTTTGCTAAATTCTCTGTCATGAAGTATTTTTCAAACATGAATGGGCCCCTGCACCTAAGCTCTTCAGGAAGAAAGGAGTAAATTAATATTCATGACAAAAAGGGAAAGGACCCATGCCAATTTGCACTGGGTAAGGTCCTGAAATTCTTCTATAATATTGCTGCTATCAGAAGGAGATTTGTATAGAAAACATGAATGAGATAAACATCTTATTTGAGCAGGAGCTCTATAAGATTATAGTACCAGACTTAGCTGAAGTTGTTAAACAGTAACAGAATGACAGAATGATTCCATTGAAAAAAAAAAAAAACTTTGCAAGGTTTTAGTTTACCAGTAAAAATCTCTATTACTTAGCCTAGCCTGAAATAATAGGAAACCCAGTAGCAGAAAACTGATTATCCTCTGGTTATGCTATCGTATTTCTAAAATTCTTAAGAATAATGTAAATTGATTTTTTTTCATACTTCAGTACCCAAAAGGCAGTTCACCAGGCAACTGAAATCATTCCACCAAAGCCAGTTATCTGGCTTCTTAAAAAAAAAAGGTTTTCAGAAGAGGCAAAAATCTATTTTGAGTATATGCTTCCAGCTCTTTGAGATTTAAAGACTTTCAGAGATAGGAAATGGAAGCTTAAATAATAAGTCCCAGAAAACAAGGAGGAAAGTGACTTCTTTTCTCAGATATCTACTCTATGGTATTAGACCATAATTTAGTACATAATTTATTCATGGCTAAGTTTACCCATATGTCACTGTGCACAGAGAGATTTGAGCAGGTGCACTGTGGTGCAGTACCATTTCTAGCCTCCAAATCAGTAGGTGTGCTGACAGGAAGTCAGACAAGTACAAAAATGTCATCAGTTATATTATCTGTGGTTCCAGAACTAGCATGGTACCTGCCAATTTCGGAGTTATCCTGTCTACGCTACTGTATGCTATGGACGTGCCCTTAGAAGTCTAGGTATGTCAGTTGGTAAGATGTTAAACATAAGTCTCATCATAGCTGCTGTTTTTCTGGAAGATCCTGAGGCAAGAATTCAAAGCCCACATGAAAATCTCAGCTTGTGAATTAAAAATTATGCTTGTAATTCTTCAAGTCATGCAAAAAGCTTTGAGATTTCTCTGAAAATGTACCCTAAAGGACAAGAAAGCTAAGGGAAATACAAATGCAAACCCCCCCCCCCTTTTTTTTTTCATTTTAAATAGTGCCATGTTAAATGTTTATGAAATCTTGAGATTATTTTGGTTTTCAGGTACTGAAAAAAGTCCTAAAAAAGAGAGGAAAAACCAGTCAGGATAGAAGCAACATAGTGGACATGTTTCTTCCACAGATGACATATTCATGGGACAACCCAGAATCTTTTGGGGAATATGCAGCTCCCAAAGGACAACCTATCTTTACTGCACCAGACATAGCTACTGGTATGTGTCACGTGTGCCTTTATTACTTGCTACCTTTCAGAAAGTCAATAATAAATCTAAATGTCACTATTTCCCAAGGACAGAATCTACATTTCTGCAAACTACCTTTAGCATCCGTTACACCTATTATATCTGGTATCATAACATCATATTCTGAACTTGTCTCTTAATATACATTTCACTAAACCAACCATTTGTTTAGCACATGGTTATGCCAAAGATGCATTATGAGGACAGTAAGTAGCAAATAATACTTTTGGCAGTAAAAATTTTTATTGAGAACTCTTTTATTTAAAGATTCTGAGTACCTCCTCAGAGGTATTGAGTGCTCCTTATTTTGCTGACTTCATTGGAAGTTGAGGGTACTTATCACTTTGTATGATGTTCTTAGCACTCAGCAGGAGTGGAAACACGTCAAACGCAGTTTTCTGACTGGTTATACAGTGTTATGTCCGTACTCTAACAATAGCAGTTTCAAGGCTTGAAAAAGTCAAAAAACCCATCAGGGTCAAATAGTCTAGCAGACCAACAGCAAGGAGTGTGAAATTAAAGAAGAGATATAAAAAGCATATTGGAAGCGTCCATCCCCACAGCCTGAGCTCTTCTCTGCTGTAATTTGACACCCATTAATATAAGAAGCTGTCATGGGGGGAACAGGAACACCAAAAACATAATACTGCTAAGTTCAGCTTACTAAGCAGACCAAATAAGAGAGCGGCAGTGTCAGGGAAATCTTATCCTCATGCGCACACACACAATTAACTGAGACCTGCCCCAGTTATGACTGCAGTGACCAGCATAGTTCAGCCATGGAAACGCAATGTTCCCTCATGGCAGTCTCAATGTCTGGTTCAGGGCAGCAGCTCAGCACCAACAGGTAACTTTTCCTTCTTGGGCACTCCACTTCTTGAAGGCATTGGATGCCCATGTAACAACAGTTTCCCCAATGTATCTAACTGGTGGGTTTAAATAGCCGGATCACATATAAACAAATAATTATCACAGTCTACCTTTTCAGCAGTTTTGGGTATTGTTCTGTCACTTCTTGATCTGTACCAAGGCTCATCACACTCAGTTTTTGTTTTCATTACCCTCTGATTCACATATCATTGTTAACTTACTCAACTCTTGATCAAACCAAGGTCATGATGCTCCTTTATCAGGTGTAAAACCCCTATTTTTTTCTTTTAGCATGCTCATTTATAATTAAATTAAGAAATATCCTGAAGAATCATTGTGCATATTTTCTCTCTTTTTAGGGAAGAAAATTAATAACCTTACTTGATGGGCCAGATGTTCAAGTGACGTAAATCTTGGTAGCATGACTGACTCTAAATATGTCTAGTTCCAGAGAAGGGCATACTCTCATTTCTCAGTTCATCTGAGCTTTTTCCACCCCACAACCTCTCCTGAATTTCATATCAGTTTGGCATATAGCATTCATCAAACATTTATGGTGATTTAATGTGAAATTAAACACTATTTGAACAACCAAGTACCCTATCCCTGTTCAGAATTGCTTGGTTGTTCTATCTGCCATTTTACTTCTCAAGTCCCTTAATGTCATAGCATCAGCTGATTTCCTCTGAAATGTAAAAATCTTTACAGTAATCTTTAAAAGCTTTCCTATAATTTCCTCTGTTTGGATAAGCAATTTATACTTATTAATCCCTAGCAGACACTGTCATATTCTGACAGGCCTATTCGGATAGTACTGGGAAGCTAAAATTACATCTTCTTTATTTCCTTCTTGTGCCAGATTCTGCTCTCACTAATAATGTGAGTGTTCCAGACAAATTATGTTGGTTTAATCTCTACTTCCACGATTTTCTTGCGGAGAAGGACTTGGGGGTACTGATGGACTAAAAGCTGGATATGAGCCAGCATGTGCATTCACAGCCCAGAAAGCCAACCATGTCCTGGGCTGCATCAAGAGAAGCGTGGCCAGCAGCTCCAGGGAGGTGATTCTGCCCCTCTACTCTGCTCTGGTGAGACCTCACCTGGAGTACTGCGTCCAGCTCTGGATTCCTCAGCACAGGAAAGGCATGGACCTGTTGGAGTGGGTCCAGAGGAGGGCCACAAAAATGATCCGAGGGCTGGAACATCTCTCCTACGAGAACAGGCTGAGAGAGTTGGGCTTGTTCAGCCTGGAGAAGACAAGGCTCTGGGAAGACCTTATTGCAGTTTTTCAATACGTAAAGGGGGCTTATAAGAAAGATGGGGACAAACTTTTTAGTAGGACCTGTTGTGATAGGACAAGGGGTAATTTTAAACTAAAGGAGGGTAGATTCAGACTAGATATAAGGAAGAAATATTTTATGATGAGGGTGGCGAGGCACTGGAGCAGGTTGTCAAGAGAGGTGATAGATGCTCCATCCCTGGAAACATTGAAGGTCAAGTTGGATGGGGCTCTGAGCAACCTGATGTAGTTAGCGGTGTCCCTGCTCACTGCAGGGGGGTTGGACTAGATGACCTTTAAAGGTCCTTTCCAACACAAACCATTCTATGAATCTGCGATTCTATGATTTTCAGAAAAAGAAATCCACATTATAGTGGAAGCACTTTTGTATACAGGGTGCCACAAAGTAGCTAAGCAATTCTTTGGGATTTTCTTGTGTTGCTTATGCTTTTTAAAAATGTATTGCATTAAAATAATTATATATATTTATTTGTACATTTACTCAAAGAAAAAACCTAAGTTGAGTGGTGCAAGACATTTGCCTTTGCACTTTTCATTATCAGAATGATGCTCTATATGGTGACCCTTCCTCATGCTCAAAAGAGCTGACAGAAAATTACAGCAAACATGACTCCCACCAAGTGTGTTTTCAGAGAAGAGGAATGCTAAAATGGACTTTAACGTTATTTATTTTGGAGAAGGTATCCAAATATCATGCTGGTGGGCAGCAGTATGAAAAAGAAAGATGTGTGGGATGCAAATTTTACATTTTCCAATGAATATATAACATTTTAAGTTGATGAGATGAATTAAAATAAGTCATTGTAGAATTATATTATTTGCTTCTTGAAAACAAGAGAACATATAATAATTAATAAATTATTAATAATTAATATTTTTAACAGATGGATTTTCCCTCTTGTCCTGCAGCCAGTTCTCCTGTTGGACTTTGCATTATTTCTAGTGTAGCAAGGTTTTCCCATTTTTATGTTTATAGTGCCAGACAACTATCTTGGTTTTGAAAGCACAAGTGAGGCTTGATTGTTCCTAACCACCTCACCTTTACAATTTTAAAAATTGGCATGGAACTACCCTGTCCTTCTGGAGACTCTTTAAAGCATTCTGCTTTTTAGTAGGTAAATGCTAAATCCTGTTTCAAAAAATCAGGCTCTTTCAGAGATACCTCAAAACTAGGCTTCCAGAAACAAAAGAACCCCAAAAGACTTCTCATTTTTTTGAAAATGTAGGCTGCAACTCATGGGAAAAGCCATTAAAAGGAGCTATTCATACACAGTCTATAAAATCAATGTGTAAAAAATGGAAGGTCTTGTTCTGTTCAAGAATAAAAAAAATGTAATACATTAAACAGTTAAACTTCCCTTCTGTATCCTGCATGTGAGTTGGTTTCTTATCTTTATCTGAGGGCCATCTGATACATGCTGGTTTGTACTGGGACTTTGAGAAAAGGATGAGTTGAACGCAGGACATGGCAGTCTGACAAAGAATAAAGATATTCTTCTGAATGCATTGAACATGACTTATACCATGCTTCTATCTTAGAAGATGTAAAAGTTCACAAGTGACAAATATTTCTTTGAATATATTTATATGTCCAACATCCAATTATTTTTTACTCCTATTTCTGTAAAGCAAAGTGCCCTGTTCACAAAAGAATTATGCCCTGTGCAAGGCTGAATTTAGTCTGGTTTTTCCTTTTTTTTTAAGTGTGCACTTAAATGGAATTGACATTCTGAAACATGGCTTAGTCATCTTGTGACTCTTCTGCCACGCAAGGATAGTGGGCAAATGCAAGAGGGAAGGGAGTTAATTAGACATTATGTAGAGTTGCTTGTAAACTAATAAGAAATATGATTTATAACCTAAAAAAAGATTACATTTCAAAAATTTGGGTGTATTGGGAATGAAGCTCAGAGGAATTTAAAGCTTACAGTATTTGCATATAACTAATGTTGCAGTTCTCTGTGGTGTCGTTGTGTATACTGGTTTTTTTTCACTGTTCATATCTATTTCATATAGAATTAAAACTTAGTCACTGAGAAACCTCATATTAGGACCATAAAAAGTAATTAAGCCCCTTGGTATGGAAAGAAGACACAAATACATAGACACCTGCCCCCAATTATTTTTTTTAAAAGTACAGAAACATTGAAATATTGTTCAGGTGTTATCAGCATGGGACTTTTTGCAAAACAAACAAACAAACAAAAACACAACAGAGGATGTTGATGACAGTTGGTACATCCTGGTATCAACATTTCAAGTTTTTCCTCTGCAAACCTGGAAGAATAAACTGTTGCTTGGTCGAATAAACTGTTGCTTGGTCATTTTCTTATCCTGAGGCAAAAGGAAGACAATTGTAATACCACTTTCCTGACCTCTCAAGAGAGTAACAAATTACTCCAGTTACTTTTCCTCATTGAAGTCAACTGCTCTTTCCAGCTATCAATAGACAGATGATCAGGACAATGTTTCTCAGAGAGAGTTCTAGCTCTTGAGTCTGCTCAAATAAGCTATCAAAACACCAAATTGAAATCAGATGATAGTAACTTATAATGTGAGAACAGTTTACTAGGCTAGCTCCAAAGTTTTATATAATTACTCAGAGGTCTACTTAAACTTCAGAAAAATTATATGTTTCAGGGGTGATCAATACCAGTCCACTCCTCTTTCAATTCTCCTCAGTAAGTTCTAAAGCAGCCCTTCCCCCTCCCCTTATTTTAATTGTTTATTTGCCCATTTTGTAAGATTCTAGGTAGCCAAGTAATGCACACTGCTAATAGGGCCTATACTTTCAGTTTAAATATCAAAATCTGGATTTTGTAAATACCTCTATTAGTGATGATATTACATTTTCATTAGCAGGCAAAGTTAGCTCTTGAAAACATACCACAGTGGTTTATCTATCAGGTAGACTCATCTTGTTCCAAGTACATACTGATAATGAGAACAAATACATTCGTTATTGCTAACACAAGGAAAACTTCATTATCATGTTTTACTCTAATTCCCTCCCTGTTCCTTTTATATTATTAAAAGACATACAGTTCAAGGAATGTGGACGACTTTACACTGTTATTACAATGTGTCTTTCAAGACAGTAGACATGGGTAAGTTTCTTTGGCTTTCAGTAAAAGGAGATGGACGTTTTTTGTAACATTTAGCTTTCTTCATCTTCAGATCAGAGGCCCACAGAATTAAGCATAAGAATTGTCCAGCCAAGGTGACTGATAGTTTTGGGGTTTTTTTTCAGAGTATGAAAAGTGACCCAAAGACACAGGCGCCCTCAACACATAACAGTAAGTATGCCCACATTCATAAACAGGATCACACCATCACAGTACTGTGAGGTTGGAACAGACCTCTAAAGATCTCTTAGCCTAAGTCCTTGGTGAAAGCTGAGCCAATTACACCACGTTGCTCAGGTTTGTGTCCAAACAGACCTCAACAACTTCAAGCGTGGAGACTCCACAAACTCTCTGGGTCCTTCCTCCCATGTTTGACCACCTTCAGAGTGCAGAAGTTTTTAATTATATCTAATTAGAATTTCTTATGTTGCAACTCATGTTTTTCCTTCAACCGTGTTGTTTAACCAGGTCTGTTAAAAGCTTATTTATGAATTGTCCATACATAGGCAATGGTGGCACATTACTAAGTGCACAGCTATGCATCCTAGTTCATGGATGGATGGATAGATTTTTTTTGTTTGTTTTTTTCATTGTTGTTGCTGTTGTTTTCTTAAGGAAGGGGCACTGCACTTCAGTTTCTCTTCTTATTTCTTGAGTGTTGGTCAGCATTACTGTGGACATATATGAAGAACAAGGTTTACACAGATTTTAATTATTTTTTACAACTACATCAAAAAAGATTTTATTGATCTTTTATTGAGCACAGGTGTTATTTTCACTGCTTAATCATAGACAGATATGACAAAAAACCAATGTGAAATGTGAATAACAAGCAAAAGCCATTATTCTTTACAAGAAAAAATGATATTTCCTAGCATGACTAAATAAACTCAAGCACTGTATTCACTCAGTGTATTTATGTAAACAAAGTAATATTCGTCTGCTATCATATTTTCATTGCCAATCAAAACAAGCAAAAACGTTAAAGGGAAGCATGGATAATCACTGATAAGAAATTATGTAATAATAAGGAACTAATTATCCTTTTCCAGATTTGAGCTTATAGCTTCACATACTGACATAAATAACTGTACTCCATTTCATTGGGTCTCTAGCATTATGATCTTCTGTGGTAAAAATTCTGTCTGGAATAGAGATTTTGTTTTTTAAAAAAGAGATTTGTAATTGCTAATGGGTTCAAAGAGATGTAATTTTGTGCATGTATTTTTCATAATGAAAGGATTTTTTAAAAATAAGATTTCAAATACTTCCCTACAACTTAGCCAGACTCCAGGTGGAGTCTTCACCATGGAAGTCTTCTTCATGGAAGAATATTCTGCTGGCAGAACATTCTCTACCCCGAGAGGACAGTTTTAGGCCTTGCATTCTGTATTGCTGCAAAGGAAGACAGACTGACAGCATAAACCAGGACCTATTTATAACATACCTACATAACACAGCATAAATAAATAGGTGGGCTAACAGTAAAATGCCCATCTTTCCCTTCCTGTAGCAATAAAAACTGGTAAACTGGAAGCTGGTAAAATTCCTCCTTTATGAAGTCTCGTTTTTTTTGAAAGCCTCACAGGGCTCAAAGCAGCCCATCTCTTCAGCAAGATCCAGCAGTGAGCACAGATACACTTCCTCTGGCTAATGGATTGAATTTGTAAGGACTAGAGGAACAATTAGATTTTAAGGAGTTTGACAGATGAGCTCCTGTGAAGGGCACATTGGCTCTTTGCTTTAATAACAGGTGCAGTTAATCTTTGGCTTTAAGAGGAGCTGCATTTTTTTACAGATCTTGGTTATTATATTTTATTGTCTCTTGAATCTGATATAGTATGTTTCAGTTGACCTAGCAAAATAGCTTGAAAGCTCTGCCCAGCAGTAAGTGCCTGGACCTGAATTACATAGCACCCCATTTAGATGGTCCTCTTTACAAAAAGCATTGCTAACCATGGTATTAACTGTAAAAAAAGGATCATTTTGCTTCCTTCATTTTAGAGGCAGCTTTGTACAAGTTATCTGCAATGCCAGCAAATGAATTCTTAAAACAGCAAAATTTTTGCAGGAATATTCATAGAAGCAAAGATTCATAAATATGGCAATTGCTTTTATGGAGTCACTTTTCACAACAGAATTGTATTTCATACTGATTAAGAGAACTCAAGGACTGTAATCTACTAATTAAGTCAGGGTGAGGATTTGACAGCCATTTTTATTGATACCTTGTTTGAACTTAGACAAATCACAATCTTTGTCCTTCAGAGCATTCACTTTGAAGATATATGATAACAATTCATTGCTGCTCTGCAAAGGTTTAGTAAACTTTAATTCATGTTTGTAAAGCAGTTTGATGTCATTGCAAAAGAAATCACTGTAACCATTGTAAAAGTGCAAAGTATTTTTAGCTAAAGTACACACGTTTTCACAGGACATACTTCCATAAAAAGTGAGCTTGATAAAATGAATACTAACCATTGACATTCAATAAATAAGGAAGTGTATATGAACATTTAGTGACAAAATTGTATTAGCAATGAGAAATCTTTGAAGCTGTCAGTCTATCACTGTGCAGAGAATATCCATCCAAGTTTAAAATCAACAAATAATTAACACGATAGTACATATACCTTAGTAAAATGACACTTCTCTTTTGGGGGAAGAAAAGAAACAGACTTAAGTGTTTTTCAGTACATCCATTTTAATATAATCACATACTTTGCAATCATATTAATTAAAGCTGAAATTAAAAGTAAAGTTGCATACTAAAAGTATAACTGGAGCAGATTATGGAAGGAAAGATGACTTTTAAGTCATTAGCATAAAATTAGCCAGTTTAATGAAAGCAGGCCAGATAATTCAATATTATTCTTTTTATTACTTTTCAACCTTGTTAGCTTTTCTAAGGATAAAATATGCTGAACTTTCTGAAACCAGCTACTCAATTTCAGAAGATCCTAAGATTTTCTTTTGGCAGTCATTATAAGTAAGGCTGCCAGCAGTAAAATCTAAATAAGCTCAGGAATTTTAAGGGCATTATCAGATGTCAGGCATTATATACTTAATTGGGCTCAAATCCTTTATAAAACTTAGACCAGCAATGTGTCCCAAACAGTAAAATATATCCCAATATTTAATTAAGCTTGGATGTAATTAGGCAAATCCACTACATGTGGAAAAAAAAAATCAATAATTTGACCACTGTGGCCTCAAAAGAATTTGATTCATTAGAATTTTTCTTTTTTTTTTTGCTTAACACAGTGTTTAACTCAAACCTAAATAATATTTCAGACTCTCTATCTTTTCTTCAGAATCCCAAAAGAGTCTGTGCCTGCTGTGTCAGATACAGCAGAATTATATATTCGAAGATTTTCCAAATGACAAACTTGTTGCAGAGTTAGCGACACATCCTCAGTCAAATACAAAAGAGAGGTGACTTCTGCCAGAGAAAAACAATGTTAAGATGGAGATCAGAAGAGGGGCTGTGATACTTCTATGGTAAAGGTGAAAGGAAGAATGTTTGGCTGAAAGTGAACAGCACTGGCCAAGGAAAGAGTATTGCTTTTTTACATCTTGCCTTCCGTAATTGAGTTTGGGCTTGTAACATCATCTAACTGCTTCTGACAACCTGCCAAAATGGAGATGGCCAGGTCTTATAGTAAGTTGCTACAGAAATCATCCTTATTCTACTCAGTTCAATGCCACAGCAATTTTCATAATGCAGAATATATCCCTCATTTCTAAGTTTTCCTAAACAGCTGAGATAGCCTTGATTTTTTTCCACAAATAAATAAATAAACAAACAAACCAAGGAAGAGCTGAGGAAAAAGCACAGCTTTTGCAAACCACGAATGTAAAAAAAAACCTATGACCTTCAATATTGCCTTTGTGTATTAAGGGAGCACAAAACACCTAGGAATCCTGTTTTTCACGTTACAACATACAATAGGCTGCCCAAATAAAAGAAGTCATGGCTGAAGAACTGTGTTTGGAATAACCATCCAGTAATCAAGAAATTGCAGTATCTACTACAGAGGCAACTCTTAGCAGTAAGCGTCTCAAAATTCTCTGAGTCAGGTTCCAGTCCAAACCACATTTGTTCTTTTTGTTGTTCACTGATAAGGGAAATGCATCCATTTTCATCCCTGATTTTGATACTGTTGCTCATCCAGTACTACCCTATCTACAGGAACCTACAATGATGAGAAGAAGAAACACTTTCCAGTGATTTGGATTATTCTTCTCAGACTGGATAAATTTTTCATTATGCAAAAATGTTCCTTTCAATCCAGAAGTGCTGTTTAAAAGAGCTTTTTAACACTATCATTATTCTTGAAGCTGAAATATTTTCCTCACTATTTTGTCTCATACCAGAGAACTTTCCTAGTTGCTACTCATTGTTCCATGCCTATTCTTTGCTTGAATGTTTTCAATAAGCTTCCTCACTGATACACAGACTTGCACCTTCAAGATGGTGGGAAAACAGGTTGGAGTACAGCACACGTGCTACAAATCCTGATTTTTAAGGATCAAGATGTGCAAAGATACTTCTTGTTAGCTGGTTTTCTTGAAATTATACGTAATTCAAACCAGGTAACTGTAATACAAATAAATGTATCTATTTACAACTTCTAAACTAAACAACACAGTTATGAAAATTATAAGAGATTAAGGTGAGAACATTTATCTACACAGTGACTATATATAAAATGCATACCTCTTTCTTCCTCCCTCTGTAGTTATCCAATCAACTATGGATGCTAACTCAAAAACTGTGATTAGGGACTCTTATCGTCCTGCATGACTCTCAGTTTCCATGCATAGCTAGCTGTTACGGCCTTTTTTCCCCTTGAATCCTCTCATTCTCTCCTCAGTACTCAGTGTTTATTATAAACTCCAGCAAGAGGAGAACAAGTCCTTTTCTCATAGACAAGTGAAAGATACTTTCCTTGTCTGTTGATTCACTGCATAAATTGCAGCATGAAATGTACCTTTTAACTGAAACTTTTATTTTATACTCAGGTGTATTTTGGCTGTATGTTTAATGAAACTTGGTGGGTGGGGCTGGAAAAGTTACAAAAGGGCAACTAAAACAATGAAAGGGACAGAGCAGTTGTCTTACAGGGAGACATTGGAAAGGTTCAGACTCTTCAATCTGTGAATGAGAAGGCTGAGGGCAGATTGAGGCTGGCAAGATCATGAGTGCAATGGAAAAAGAGCGCAGAACTATTACCAAATCTCAATAAAGCTACTAAGCAATTGGTTTAGAACATAACAGCAAGTTGTTCTTAACACAGTGTGTAGCTTTGGATTAGCAACTGGATGCCACAGAAAATAGTAGAAGCAGATAGTACTATTAGGTTTAAGAAAAAAATAAGACAAATTCATGCACAACAGCTCCATTAAAAAGTATTACATAGAATAGGCTTAATTCAACAATTGTGGATCCTAGGGTGCCACAGGGAAAACACAGCTCTGTTCATGTGGTTTAAACCAAATAAGAATCAAAGTAATTTATTGATTTACTAATGATAGCTAATTAACCAGCAATCATTGAACTATACAGTCAAGATCAATCACAGCAATACAACAGATAAACCACAACACTAGGTACCTACAAAATGCATTTACATTCTTTACCTCAGACACTAGGACTAGCTACAATTTTCTACTTCCTGTTAGCAGAAGAGGCAACTCATTAAACAAAATTCACAGCTGAATGTTCTAACTCGATTCTTTAAATTTTCTATATTGAGGAATCTGCACTGTCATAAGCAGTTTTTCATCTTGGCATACCAAAAGCGTATATCGAAGTTTAGGAATCCATCAGAAAAATCAGTAATGCTTTGAGTTCCATCTTAGGTTGGGGAATTCAGATTTTCTTATCATGATATATCTTGAAAACTGAAAATGATCAGCAGTTAAGATACACTTAATTATCTCAACAAAGAGCCTTAAATGAACAAATTTAGTTTAGAAAGTCTGAGCCATTAAAGGCATTAAAAAGGTAAAGAGCTTCTACATGGTAACTGAAACTGTTTATCTTCAGTTGCAGAAAAAATATATGCAAGAGCTAATGCATATGGCATGAACTGTAAAGTTCTACAACTTCAAAGATATTGATTCTATCTTCCTCTGATTTGTTTTTATCTTTGTCTATGTGAATACATCAAAAATTTAATTTGGAATTTACAGCACTAGATACTTTGTTTTGCGCACGATATGAAAATGCAGCAAGACAGAATATTGTGTCAGCTTTCGTATCCGAAAACCAAATAACTAAATCCTCAGATTTTTATAAAACAAAAATATGCCAAAATGAGCTGTAAACCATGGAACAAGACTAGGAACTGCAAAAGGAAGTAAGTGTTAGAAAATTTTGATCAGCTGAGAAAGCAATTGCATTGTGGTGTGATGCTAGTTAGAACTCACAGAAAACAGTAAGTGTCTGATTTCAAATCCATTAAAACCAATGGCATTGCCCCCAATGAAATCAGTACATGGCAGGGCTATATAATGAAACAACCTTCCAGGTGTAAAAGAGCACCTAAATCCCAAGCTCCTGTATAAGTCTTCTAATCAGATTTCATTTTTATGACTGATACTGCAAGAAAATCACTATTTCATAACAGTACCTATATGAGAAGAATATAAATTCCAGTTTGCATTTCCACATTTTTAATGAACAAAACATGTTTCATAACTTATGAAAATTTGTGTTTACACTAAAAGAGCCCATTAGCTTGGAGAAAAGATGCATGAATTGAGAACTGGCTCTATAGGGAGCTCTTCCAAAACTTTCTGAGCCCTGCTACAGATTATAACCTCATTATAAAGATCTGTCAGTCCTGCAAGTCTTTGTGTTTCAGCCACTTGCAAATAATAAAATGCTATAAAACTTCTTTTGTCTCTTGATACTTAATTATTTGCTTGGCCAACAAACCTTCTCTTCCCCTTCCCCTTCCTCTTCCTTTTCCTTTCCCCCTTCCCCTTCCCCTTCCCTCTATACAATTTTTGCCCTAGGCACAGCCAGAAGTTATTTTAAAGGAAAACAAGGCTGCCTATAACACAGTGATTACAAAAAAGCACATATGCTTAGTTCACTCTGTTTCAAAGTGTCATTTGCCCTCCAAAACTAAAGTACCTCCCAAGCCTAGGTAGTTGCAGAGTTTTGAACATTTCACCAGAGCTGGAGCTTCTCAAAAATTTAGAGCTAAGAAATATCAGAATTGCTTTAAGATAGTCAGAAAAGTTAATTTTTTCAGTTTAGCCTGATCTGCTTATTTTATGAATTAAATGAAACTTTATGCAGAAGCCCCAAACCTGAAAATACTTTAAAATTTATATTATTATGCATACTGACCATCTTGACGTTTGTGGGACTGTGATTTGTAAACATTAGGTGGCCACATATATTAATATACTACTTTTTGTTGTGTTTTTTTAAGATATAAATTCTTCAAATAAATCAGATTTTCAAAGCAAACAAACAAGAACATAATAACAACATGTAACTCAGGTTCCAAACAAATTTCCTATCTTGAATATGCAATTGCAAAAACCAAACATGGGCAGTTTATGTCCGAGATATATATATACATAAAGTGTTAATTACAGATGCTCATATCTTTATGTGCCATCCTTTGATTTTCTTTCTCCTCACTGCTGCATGTATATCTGCAGGTCTTATGACTCCAGCTTACTGAAACTGTGCTGTAAGGGCAGCATCATAAAATTCCACGGAGTAACCACCTCATTCCTATCTGCTCCCTTGTGCTCAGAACAGCCTCAGTCCTTCTCACAACCTCCTTTGGCCACATGTCTCAGTTCTAGCTTACTTAACTGTGCAGAGTGGACATCCAGCACTACATCAAAGTGGATATGTATTACAGTCTTGCCCATCACTTATCAGTCCACTTTGCCTGAGACCTGAACACTCTAATCTAAAGCTACTAGAATAGCTGCCTCTTCTAAAATAATTTAGAAATTTTAAAAAATCCCTTTGTTGAGGGTTGACTTTGGCCGGGTGCCAAGGTGCTTACCAAGCCACCCTATCACTCCCTTCCTCAGCAGAATGCGGCAAGGGAGAAAATAAGATGGAAAAAAACTGGTGGATCAAGATCAAGGCAGTTTAATAAAGCAAAAACAAAGCCCACACACAGAAGCAAAGGAAAACAAAAGATTTGTTCTCTACTTCCCCATCAGCAGGCAATGTCCAGCCACTTCCTAGGAAGTAGGGCTTCAAATTTTGTAGTAGTTTCTCCAGAAGACAAAGGTCATAATAATGAATGCCCTTCCACACCCACACCCACCCTGCCTCCTTTCTCTTAGGTTTTATTGCTCAGAAGAAGTCATATGGTATGGAAGATCCCTTTGGTCAGTTTGGGTCAGTTGTCCTGGCCATGACACCTCCCAAGATCTTGCCCACCCCTGGCCTACTGGGTGAGGCAGGAGAATGTTGGAGAGACAGCCTCAATGTTGTGCGAGCACTGCTCAGCAGTAGCCAAAACACTCATGTGTTAACACCTTTTCTAGCTACCAACACAAAGCACAGCACTACAAGGGCTGCTATGGGGAAAATTAACTCCATCTCAGCACATAATTCCAAGACTTTGATGATTAACATGATGATGATTAACATGAATTAGACCATATTTTCTGAATATGAATTTTAATTTTGAAATAGAAGTTTCTATAAACAGAGAATTAATTTATCCTTTTGTTAATTTATAGTTTTGCTTATAGTGGACTGTCTATTGGATGAGCCTACGTAAGTTGCTCTGCTAGAAGCAGGGAGAAGTGACGTCATAGTGGACTGGGTAACAGTGAGTGTCATGCAAAGGAGCAAGCTTTTCTCCCATCATCCCAGCTGAAGTTCACATTCTTTAAAGAACTGGTAACTACAGAGTACTGGGAGTCATTCTTAGAAAAATAAGGGTTCAAAGAAATGAAGACCAAGAAGGAAGACCATAGCAAGAAAATAAAGGAATAGGAAGGAAGACAGACCTAGCTGAAAACCCCTAAAAAGCTGTGATGATTACAGTTCATGGAAAAGATCAAAGCAAAACCTTGACACCTATGTGGAAGGAACTCAACTGAGCGGGAAGGAGACTTGTAAAAAGTAACTATTTTCTTGAGTATTATGAGACTTGAGGCTAGAGATATTTTAAATGGCTTGTTAGCACCTGGTAAAAGGGCAAGCTGCAAAACCATCATTAGGAAGTTGAAAGAGTATGGAATACCTATGAAAGGTAGAACTCCTGAAGGTCAGAGGGCTTCACAAGGAGCTACAAATACTGGGAAAAGAGCTCAGAAAAAACAACTGTGACTGATCTTAAGTTAACAAGTCAAATATATAGTCAATAATACAGAATAATAAAGTATGATCAGAGATCATGCTTCTATTGACTTAAAGTTCCAAATCCACAAAGAATCCTGGAAGGTACAGACTTGGGGAAAGCTACCAGACTATGCAAGGCTGCTGAAGTCATCCAGGTCAGAAAGTAAATACTTGGACGTTGTGTTACTGAGCTTACAATGATCCACAAGAGAAGAAAAGGCACAAATAAGTAAGTCAAAATACTCTGCAAAGCAAAGTGCAAAAAAACTTCAAAGAAAAATATCATGATATATTGAAACATTGCACAAATGCAAGCACATTTGGAAAGCACTGTAACAACTGCAAAAAAATACACCTGCTTTGAAAGACCTGATAATCAGGAGCAGTAGAAGGAAAAGTGACTCATTCTGATGTGTTACAAGAGAAAATAGGGGGGGGAAATTATAAAGAGAAATGCTCTGTAGATTGTCAGCAAAAGCAAAAACAAAGGAATGGACCTTTCTTTGGAGACCAGTAGAAGTCATATACAAATGTTTGGACACTGGTGCCCAGGCAAATATTGCCTCTGAAGATTCTGCAAAAATGTGAGAAAGAAACCACAATATACAGGGGAAACCTGATTTAAATTGTGAATATATAATATTGAACTAATTTATATTAAAAAAACAGTGTGATCTTGAAAGATAGGAATAAAATGGAATCAGTTAGTTTTGTTATAGCTGATTGGAAGAGTCAACACTGTATTATAAAACAAGATAAGCCTTACGTTTACTTCAGAGGATCCCTGTTTCACAGGGGAGTAGAAAACTGAAAGGGAGAGCCCGTGGCTACAAATTAATATAAAGATAGAAAAAATGCAAAAAAAAAAAAAAAAAAACAAACCCAAAGTCATGAAACCTGTAAAAAATGAGATTTAGACAAATGGAAGAACTATGCTGATGCTGTTGGTGTGTGGACATTTCTGTCCTCTCCTGTATGAGAGGAACTTACTCTTTCCAAAGTGGGAGATCGTGGCCAGCAAACAGGCAATGCTCAGGAGATTGATGTCTGGCAAGCTATAAAAAATCACATCTCCCTCTGCAGCTACCTGTCCAGTAGACAGTGCTTTATCGCAGACTGTGAGAGAGTGAGGAAAAACATACAGGAGTAGGAACTGGGTGCTTTGGCATCCCACCGAAGTCAAGCGGCTGTCTGCAAGTATGTGTGGGGATCCCAGAGTCCAGGCATTTTTCCCTTCACTGTTCCAGCCCCTAAAGATAGTCTTCCCCGAGAAAGCAGAGAGAATGTTAGTGCCAGGACCAGCCTCCTCAGCCTGAGCTCACAGAGCTGGTCTTGGAGGCCTCACCTTTCTGCTGAGCTCCACACTTACCATTAAACAGGTATTTCCAAAGGACAGCAAATACTGGCATTAAGCAAGAAAGCAAATGCCCTCTTGCACAAACCCAGACATGTTTCCCCTGGGTAACAGTGGCACATGTCACTCCAGTGACATGTATCTTAAGAAATATGTTTTCTCTGCTATTTCCCTTAGCCTAGCTGGTGGTCCTGCAGCTAAACATTGCTGTCGAAGTATCTTGCCCAATACTGAAATCTGAGTCTCTTCAAGACAGATATTCACAACATTAATAAAATCTGTCCTCTGGAAAGAGTAAAATGACACGTGGCATGCTACAACTGGCTCATCACATGTGCTCAGCTACCCGTATAGCAGAGAACCTGTCTTGATTGACATGGCCCTTGCAACAAAAAGCTGAAAAGCATGCTTCTTCACAGGGCTTCCAAGCCAGCAGGTGAACTTAAATAGCAATTTCTTGAATTTATCTTATGATGTCATGATTTATAAACTTATTATAGGACTTAGCATATTTCAGAGGGCTCAGCTTCCTCATTTGAGGGGAATATTGTGGTAATCAGACTGGCCAGGTCTTTCCACCCAGGTATTTCAAAAGAATGAAAGGTACGAATTCGACTTCTGGGAGAGGAAGTATGCAGACATGGGAAGCAGAGCAGGAAAAAGAGAGCATAAATCTTTTTTTCCATTTTTTTTTCCTACTACTGCACAGGAAGGGCGGGGAAGAGGGGCTTCTTCATAAGCTGGGTTTCTAAAAGCACTAGGGACACCATTGCAAAATATCAGTAACTTCCTCATCACATACACTACAGGGATAATGCTTTTGCATGCCAAGGGTCTAAATTATTTTGTTTAGACTTCAGGTCCAGGATGATACAGATGCAAGGGTCAATGGATTTCCTCAAGAAATCAGGCTGGGCTTCACCTGTACAAATTCCCCCTCAGGTGTTTGCAATGAGGGCTCCCACCTGGGTACCCCAGGGAGGCCACTGGGATGCCTATAAGTAGCTTCCCAGGAGACAGAGAAGGCTTTCTGTTTATGCTGTGGTGTGGTGTGGAAGAGTTGAAAAGTGCTGGAAGGGTCCTCAGCGTGTTCAGGATTAGCACTTCAGGGAGAAACAGATGCAGGTATTGGGCAGGAGGCTGGGTGGATTGGTGCGAGGACACACTTTACAGCACTGAGGTACTGCTTGGGTAATTAAACTTGTGGCAGCAGTTGGCTTTGGTTTTGTGTAGGCCAGAAGCACCATGGAGCTGTGGTCTCTGGATTGTGCACCACCTCACCTGTGAGGCTGCAATTATTGTCCTGCTCTGCATTTTCCCTACTGCTGGCAGTTGGGTCTTCAAAGCCTCCATGCAATGCTGTTTCCTGCCTGCTGTGCCAAGAGGGGGGTGAGTGGTCTTAATGCCACCCAGATACTAAAATTCCACTCTGACTCAGGAAGTTCTCTCTTCTGTAGCTACTAGGCAAGCTGAAGGGCATGACTGGCAGCCAACCCTGAAGTACAAAAGGGTTCTGTGTATGTTTTGGAGGCGGAGATCGCTTAGCCCTAGTGCCTGTGCTGGGTTAGGGCTACCAGTTCTAGTTTATGGCAGTTTTCCCCACCCTGCAGCAGTACCCTGGGAGCGGGGAGGACCCCTGGAGGATGACCCATAGAAGTGTAATCTGACCTGGGTTAAGGGAAAATGTACATTTTCCTACTAATGATGGCAACTTCTGTACAGCTGGAAAGGTTAAAAAAAAAATCCATACTTAAAAATGTGCAGAGAACAGCCTTATTTTCTTCAGCTTTGTAGCTTTTCCTGGCAACTCATTCCTGTGCAAAATAGCCCACTGTCTTTGGAGGTCGTGCTGGCAGAGGAGTTGATACTGCCAGAGTACTTAGTCTGGGAAGCAGCAGCACAAATGTGGAAAAGATTAAAATAGATGTGTTTATGTAAAAAAAAAAACCACCTTAAGTGGGTGAAAACTTGGGGAAATCACATCAGAGCACCAAATGCTTTTTTTTCAGTGAAAAAAATGTTTAAAATGTATTAAAAAAAAAAGAAAATTAAATCAGAGGCCCTCTTGTCTTAAAATGAGCTCAGAAAAGCCCACAGACTGCCCTGAGGGGGTCTGAGGGTGCTTTGTATTTTGCCAGGTCTGTGTGTGTGTAGGTGTCCTGAATGTCATTGAGGTGTCATTTTTGGGTGCCCTGTTTGTCTCTGAAGGGGCCTGTGGGTGCTTCATATTTTGGGGGAATAGGGAGTGTCTGTGGGTGTTCTGAGCATCACTGGAAGGGGTAGGGGGGTGAGTGCCCCACCTCTCACTGAGGGGGTCCTTGGGGCGCTTAGTTTTACCAGAGTGCCTGAGGGTGCCCTGAGTGTCACTTGGGGTGCGCTTGAGGGTGCCCTGTGTATCTTGTAAGGGAATTGAGGGGTGCCCCTTAACATCACTTAAGAGGGTGTGGGTGCCCCATCTGTCACTGAGGGGGGCTGTTGGTGTTTACTTTGGCAAAGGAGGGGTTTGGGTGCCCTGTCTGTCAAGTGGGGGGGTGGGGGGGAAGAGGTTACCAAAAAGCACTGCCAACACCTTTGCGCCCTGGCTCAGTTTGCGACCTCCCTGTAACCAGGTTTTGTGTATTTGCTTATGTTGCCCTTTTGCTGTATTGCTCTTCTGGTTGCCTGGGGAGAGTGACAGCCTTGTAAGGAGGAAACTGTGAGTCACTGTACCTGACAGGGGAATGGAGCTCTCTGGACCCCAATTGCACCCTGCAAGCAAGGGAGGGCTGTTTGCTTCATCCACTCCTGCTCCAGACACATCTTTCTCCCTGCTGGCAGCCTGGCTAGCGTGACCATGCTGCCTGGTGGGCAGGTCTGAGGCTGTCCTTTCCAGCTCAGAGCTTGCTCTCTCCTCTGGAAAGTCGTATTTGACCCCAGTCTTTGTCTATGTTTGTCCTTATTGGGGTGAGTGAGTGAAAGAGCTTGTCCTTTAAGCTGCTTGAACTTGCTGCAGCTTAGCTTGAGCTTCTCACAACAGCAAGGGCTCTATGCAGCAGTAAGGGGGTCCCCTCTCAGCTGGTGAGTGCAGGGAGGGTCCAGGCTTACCACTTCTTTCTCTGGATGGAGCAAAACTACTTGTTAGTAGTGCTGGCAAGGTGACCTGCCAGTAGTCAGGTCCTGGGTCCCTGCCTGTGGGGCTGCCTGGCCTGCTGGCAAGCTGCCAGCATGACAGCCCTGTACTTGGGGCATGTGTTGCAAGCCATGGAGGCCTCTGCCCCCAGGAGCAGCCAGACCTCCCTGTAAGCAGGGCTGGGGAGGCTGCAGGGCTGCAGCCAGCTGCTTTAGCCCAGCAGGAGGAATGAGCCCTTCCTGGCCCTTTAGAGGGTGGAGGTTATGGAAGTGCTGTGCTGGAGGGAGGGTGCAGCCCCACCTTTGGCACTGGTTTTGGCTGGGGTGACCTCCCCACCTCTGGGGTCAAGGTGGCTCCTGGGGCTTCTGAGAAGAGAGGAGGTGTTGTGCTGCTGCGAGGAGGGCCAGTCTGTAAATGGGGTGTAAGTCACAGCCTCCTGCTCCTCTGTGAGGCTTCCTGGGAGTGCCAAGCGAGCAGTGGGGGAGGGCTGCGTGTGTCCCTGCCCTGGGCTGCCTCACTCAGCAGGAGGTGCTTGGAGGGACCCCCCATAATCAGGTTAGTATCTCTGGTCCTAGTCCTTCAGGGGCATGGGGCTGCAATGTGTGGGGCCCTCTCTATCATCGGAGCTGGGGTCCTGGCCCCCAGTCTTTCATCCAACTGCTCCCCACTGCCTGGCTGCTGAGAGCTGTTCCTGCTGCTGTGGGGGAAGGCTGAGCGTTTTGGCCCGCTGGGTGTTGACCTGCCTGTAATCAGGCTGCGGATCTGGGAGCCTTTGTGCTTAGCTGGCAGCTTGTGCGGGGCGCAGGTCAGGGTGCCCCCACATGGGAGAGAAAGAAGGAGCTTCCCTGGCCCTGTAACTTGAGACTCAGCCAGTGCTCTGGAGTCCTAGTCACTTTGCAGTCCAAGCAGCAGCTCGAGTCCCCTGTCAGCAGGAGTGTAGCCTCTGTGGCTGCTGCTTTCATGCCCAGCTCCATTTTACCAGGGTGCTGGACTCTGAGCCTATCTCCAGCACTGGGTGGAGCACTGCTGTGCCAAGTGATGGGTGAGGAAAGCTGAGCTTGGAGGCTTGTGTTGGGGGGAGGGGTGGGGATGTATTGGGTAGGGATTTGGCCAGTGACCAGCAGTGGTGTGGGGTTCTCCCTTCTGGAGGTGGTTGGTGTGCCTCTGTCCTTCAGGCTGAGGAGCTGGTGCTTGTCTGTTCTAACTGTGTCCTCCTGTGACAGCAGCTGGTGGACAAGAAAGAAGAGGCATAGTGTGGAACTGCGAGGCAATAGCGAGCCAGAAGGGATACTGACTGGTACTTGGTAAAATGCATTTTCAGACTGTGTTCCATATGTAGCAAATTTTCTACCCCACTTGGCTGTAGCTCCTGCCCATCAAATTGCTCTGTGCATGTTATTTTACCCTTGTAACAACTGTTGCAGTTCTTGCAGTGGGAAGGCAGTTGTGTGTTTGACCTGAGGGCTATCACTTGGAAACTCAAGGATTGTGGGTCTGTTGTCCCCAGACTCCTGCTTGCAGCCCAGGTACAGGTTTGGTGAAATTGCAGCACTACAGAGGAGGTCTTGTGGTGAGTAGGATTCTGATGCTATTGCAGTGTCCCTGTGAAGGAGGGAGGTCTTCCAGTCTAAGTTTGGTGGTATTGCACTCCGCTAGGCATGATTTTGAAAAGAAAACCCAGAATGTGGGTCTGCAGGTAGGTTCAACTCTGTGGAGCCGAAGGCAGGGGTGTTAGGAGCTGGGCAGGGGCTTACAGCCCCATGGGGCTGAAATTGGGGTCTGGGCTGTGAGATGGGGGGGACAGCCCCATGGGGGGTTTGCATTGGGTCCTGTGTCAGGGGACCAGGACGGAAAGTTATGGATCTCCCTATGCAAGATGCCATTGCAGGTGCTTTCAAGCAAATACAGAGTGCATTCTTGGGAATGGAGCCAGGATATTTAAAAACTGAATGACAAGAATATAGAATAATTCCATTTTTACCTCTGAATTTGAGATCAGTATCTACTAAGCATTACCCAACACCACCTGAATGTAACTAGAAATTTCAGTTTCTGAATTTAGTCAGAACTTCAATAGAGAAAAGTGATCTGAATGCTTATAAAAACTTGTGAAAATTGAAACAAAAGGAAGAGTAGGTTAATGAAACCTGAACGCAGAAGTTGAGATGAATGAAGGCCTTTTGTGAGCTCAGACTGCTATACTTGTGTGATTAGTTTTTGCTTCTATATATCACATACAACCTGTTACAGGAGGTGTTTGCAGCTTATTACCTCAGAAGGGAATTAGCAATGCAACTTGCAAAGGTAATGACTTGGTGTACTTTGGCAATACAGGACTTAAGGCATTTACAACAATGACAAGATAGCAGCAACTCTGGCAGAGAAGGAAGTACATCTTCAGGAGTCAATACGAATATAAAAATCTATACCACACCTAGCTCTATATAGAATTGTTAAAATGTTTTATGAAGTTGAGTGTGATTTAGCACTACAAAATAAGCTGTTGTGTAGTTTTCAATTTGTAAAAGAGATGGGAATGCGTGTTTGGCTTTTAAAAGCTTACATAGCTTTTATACTGCCAAACATTACTAAGATAAGAGATGTAGGTGCCCATGTAAACTTCATGACATTTTATTTTTATAACCCTTTTATGATTGTGATTAATTTTTTTCCTCTGTTACAGTAGTTTCCCTGAAGGATCTCCTGTGCTCCACCACACACAGGAATTCAGTAATGCCAATTAACTTTTTCTTCACTGAATGAAAACCAAAGATGGAATTAATTTTCCTGACTTGTGACTCATGGCCTTTCAAAGGTGTGAGGGCAGCTGACACATCAGTCTACACTGGACCTAGAGTGGATCAGTGGCTTTCAAAAGCAGGTGCTGCAAGTGTAGAAGGATAAGATAGCTTGGCTGAAATGGCATCAGGCTTCTATGCCTAGGAAACTGATGATCACTAAACCCTAACTAAAAATGCTTCCCCTCCCTGTTACTGTTTCACTCTCTAATTAATAAGCAAAATAAAACAAAAAGACAGCCTAGTTTTCTGCAATTATAATCCTCTCAGTTTTATTCATGTTCTGTTTTCATCTTGGGCCTCCTAAAATAAGGCTGTAAATGAGCTTTCAGTTGTAAAGAAAGAAAAAAAGAGATGGTGCTGATCACTGAAAACCACCTGATCCTTTAATAACAGCTCAAAAGTGTAGGCTACCATAAGGGGATGGCTGTAAGTTGGATCACACCAGATTTGTTCAGTAATAATTTAACTTCCGTTGTGCCTCAAGGGAGAAACCTGAGACTGTATTTACCCTGAGTTTTAAGTCAAACAGAACTAAATTAATTTTTAATATAAAATTAGTATTGCTCTTTCTAATGAGGCACTCTTAGAAATCCACTGCATTAAATATTATCAAGCTGACTTTTTCTAAAATGCTCCTGAGAATGTGTACAGAGTATCCTTTATTCATGCAGAAATTAAGTGGAAAATAAGCAGCAAGAATTTTAGCATAATAATTTGTGCAGAGTCAGCAGGAAAAAAACGGCTTTTGTTTGAAACATTGACACTTTTTCCTCTTCCTGTGCACCACTTTGATCCCAAACACATCATCGTGTAGTAAATAGACACAGCTGGTGTTCTGCTATTTACACTGGGGTCTCTCCCTGCATCAAAAAATCTGTTAGTGTGAACAAAAGGAGTGTATTCTTCCGAAAGCCTGTAAGGAGGGCTGCGGGTGCCCAAGCAGGATCCCTGTGCTTGGGAAAGGAATTGCTGGGCCGTTCCCTGGCACACCCCCACCACTCTCACTGGCCTCATGGAGGCCTCTTCATGCTGTTTGCAGCCACCTTTTTGTTAAGGTCAGTGGCTCTTAGGACACTAGTACCACTTACAAAACAAATGTATTATTAATGCTGCCTAGTAGTGCTCACATGTTCAGGAGAAGCAAAGATGTGGCAGGAGCAGTCAGGCTGGGGCCCAGCTGGTGCTGTGGGGTGGGGCCTGGGCTTAGAGGTGGCTCCTGAGGGTGGGGCAGCTCTGCTGATGCCTGTCCTGGCTCCCTCTCAGCTGACACCAGGTGTCCCAGGCTGACATCTTCCTTTTCAGCCTCGGGTCTGCATGGGCTTTCCTTTGTACATTATCTTAAAGGTCTGCTTACTGTTTTGTTTTGGGTTTGGTTTTGTTTTTTTTCTCACCCTGTTAGTTCCCAGCTGATGTTTGCTTACCCACTGGCTATTATTTAAAGTTACACTTTCCCCTGGCCTCAATAACTGTTGGGAACAGAAAGGGGGATACTGTTTGTTATGCAGTGATGACCAAGGTTGGTTTTGTCTGAGCTCAAGGACAAACATGCTACCTGATAGTTTCCTGGTCCCTAGAAAGCAATTTTTACCACAGCTAAAACCAGCCCAGGCTGAGCCAAGCCTGGTCACGTCCCAAGGCCCCACACCAGTGACAAGTTGCTGGCAATGGAAAAATTATACCGGGCTGTATTTCCTTGATCAAACACCTTTCAAAACTTACTCCTTATATGAGACTTTAAAAATACATTGTTGATGTGTCCTGAGAGCAGCGCTGCTAATCTTGAGCTTTTGGTCTGCAGCAGGGCCTGGGAGTCTGTTTAAGCGGTGGTATCAAAGTGCCCAGGCATGGTCTAAAGACTGTATCACAGTCCCTGCATGAAAGAAATTCATATTTGAGCAGACATGCTAAAGAAAATGAGGAGGATGGAGATGGATGCTCATGAAAGGCATAGGAAACTTTCCAGCTTTACAAAGCAAGTCACAGTAAAAGAAGAAAGGGGCCTGGTCTCTTCATGTGCAGTAGACAGCCAAAACTCTACTAATTCTTTCTTTTCCCTTCTTAGTATCTCATGTCTCTCCTCTTCTATATGCAGTATTTTATTTTTAATGTGGTATTTCCAGGGTCTGGCAAGTGCTCTGAGAAAAGCAGGAATAGCATGTTAAAAATGAAATTACATTGTGCCAGGGCAGAATCATAGAGCAGCAATGATCATGTGTCTCACTACAGTAGTGTTTTAAGAGCACTGGTAGAAATGGATTGTTGGTAAGGATGATCTTAGGATTTCATCTGAATAATGGTTACCATAATAACTTTAACCACAGACCTTGTATCATTGCTAGCATCACTGTGTTAGCATGTTTGTTGTTATCCTGACTAATCTTTAATTTCAATTGCAATAAATATCAGGAGCTCAGCTCTGAGAGTCCATTATACAAAGTATGGACAGATTTGCAAAATGAAATAACCTGTGTCCTGAGGTATTTAAAACTTGGGACATGACAGTAAAAGTTCCTTTTTAGGAAACAATGATGTGTATTCTGTAACAGACTGCAAACAGGCAAAAAATTGTTAACAAGTTACAGAAGATAGTATTTTAAAATCATTAGAAATTCATAACATTCTAGGCTAAGAATAATGTTTTTGGAAGGACTGCATACTTGTACACATACAGGTCTATAAAAATACATACATACTTACCTGTCCTTCTACAAATACTTACCGAAGCCCTTTTTCTCCTTTTTGTTTTTTTTTCTTGTAATAGGGCTATAGGAGCTTTTTCAAAATTATCTTAATACACCTGTTATTTCCTCTATCATGCATAAATAATTCAGTTTGGAAAAACTCCAGATGAAATTGTAGTCTACTACAATGTGATGGATAGTGTCAAGTGGGTATAGCAAACTAGACAATCCATACTTCGGTCACTTTGAAAATGTGACTCAAACACAGGAAAGGCTGTACAGGTTGTTCTTTCAAAAAACATTTGTAAACTGTGAAATGAAAAATTCCACATTATGTGCAATTAATGGTATGGAAATGTTCAGTGCCTTAAAACCAAACCTCTTCTTGAAAGCATTTTTCACCCATTTTTGGTTCACTTTTCCCCACTTTCAGTAGTTTTATGCTCCAGGGATCTATAAAGGAGACATTCTTGCTTGTGTATGGAGAGAAAGATACTTTTATGAATATCAAACAAGCATAATTTATGTAGAAACTCTATTAAAAACAGTGTTTGGCACTTTTACTTGCATTAGTAATATGAGAACTCCATTAAAATGAATTTTCCAAAAATGTGTTGGACCCCAATTCTCACAACTCATTCCCATAGTTAATCTTAGTTTTTGTTGCCCAAGGACTGCTAATATATTAGTACTAACAATATTCTCTTTATTACCTTGCATAGAGCTTCTTACATATTCTCTTGTGTGAATATATTTACATTTATTTATACACATACTTGCAAACGCATTGGATGAAATCCTGGGCCCTATGAAGTCAATTTAAAAATCCTACTGACCTCAGCAAGAATCAATCTTATTCTATGATTCCTGAAATTTAGGCTCAGTACTTTTAGCCTCAGAACAGCAGATTAACCTCTTACAGGCCTATAAGTAGCTTTCATGCATTTTGTGTCCCCTCCTTGCATACAGTGATGCTAACTAAATTTGGCCGTGTTGGTTCAAGTTATTTTTATTCGCTCATCATTATTCACTCTGCATTTCCATTTGTTTACTACTGTGTTGCATACATTATACTGCTTTGTTGCATATTCTTCATTGGCTTTATTCACAGAAATAATACTTAAATTTTTATCACTTATTCACATTTTTCCTACTCTGGAGAGATATGTAAAAGAAGCTTTTGTATCTTTTTAATCTACACAAACTGTTGCTGACAAGCTTTTAGAACAATTTAGGAAGCTACACTAACTGATTGTGTTCCAGAGCTGCTCCATATTGAAAATAATTAAAGATTGTCAATGTATTTTACTACTGTGTAAAACAGATTTATTATCTTATGCCTTAACAACAGCTTGATCTTGCCAATTATCCTATTATCCATAATTTCAGATGCATTACTGAGCTATTTGAATTCCTGTCATTTAAATCTATTACCAAAAAAATGCTTAAAACAAACAAAGAATCTAAGTACATGAAGCGGTAAAGGTCACTTCAGACTAGTATGGGGAGACCTTGGAATAATTGAAGGGGGGATATAGCAAATACCCCACACATATTTGGTTACATACTGAATGATTCCCATAGTGTATAATTCATAACTCACAGGAAGCAGGTGAAGCAGCTGCTGAACTGAATTATGTCCACTATTACCTCCCTACTGTTTACTAGTGCAAGTTAGGAACACGGTTTACCTTTGACAATTCTAGTCCTGGTACTAATCTGTATCTTCAGCTTCCCAAGCTTAGATTTGTGTGTCTATTTTTAAAGGGAAATTATGACATTATTATTCAAAAATTAATTACATAGTAATTATGATTATAATTATGCATTAAATTATCGTCTCACTTATTGGTCGCTACATTTATTTGTAGTCAAAGCAGTTACTTTGAAACACATATTTCAGGTTGTGTGCACAATACCAAAAAGACAATTCCTTTTCTCTTAGTTCCCTATTTGTTGTGCCATTTTTTCTTGGGTAAGCAAAGTAGTTTTCAAAATAGTTACTGTATTGGTCATTGACTTATTTATTTTGAAATGTAAAAACAATGAGATAAATGGAAAGCAAAAAGGGATGGTTTTGGCTAAGTAATGAATTATTCAAGCAGTTAATGGTGGAAACAATGACTTCATTGAAGCTGCAGCTCTCTAAGGCAATGCTATGAAAAAAATGCACTGAAACAGCTATCCTTTAAGTTCAGAAACAGAGCAGGTGCAGGCCTGTTGTCTGAGGGCTGTCACTGCCAGCTGAATGGACTGTGTCTCAGTTTTGAGTGGCATGAGTAGGCAAAACTATTCATTTGCACCCCAGAAAAGGGCAATGGCAAAATGAGTTAATCCACATATCACAAAGCCTGGGAGTTGGATTTGGTTCTGCTGATATGACCACAGGCAAAGGAATGCCAAAGCATGCATGTGGAATCATTTCTAAAACAGTCACGTTAAAGGCTGTCCACAGCGAAAGACATGCAAAAAGAGAATCCCAGCTGTTGAGACACTATTCATAGTATTTATATAAAAAGCCAGGTCCAGTATGATGCTGATGTTATGGGGAGAACTAAGTGATGTGCATAGATACTATTTCTTCCTTACTAATTGCTTTTAAGTAGGAGAAACATGTGCCCATGAATCCTTTTAATTCTTTTTTTCAAAGTGGTATAGCTTCACCAAGAAAAATACCCCAGAACAGCCAACAGCCTGTTGATTAGGGCGCTTCTCTGACAGATGAGACATGTCATTTTGTCTCATGTTGACAATTGCTCTAAACTGAACTCTTGTGTTGCAAGTGAGTGCTCTAATAGCTAGGCTCTTGCCTCAAATAACTATTGCTCAGTTTTCAATAAGAAACATTTAGGCACTTCAGTGGAGGGTGTCAACACAGAATCCTTTTCTGACAGAGACATGCTCAAAGTTCTGGGAATCATATCTCAAGAGCAGTAGTATTTTAAGCTACAACCTTTTATAGATGTCCCATTAGCTAATTTAGTCTAGTCCTGTTGTGAATCCTGCCCTGAACTGATCAAGTGAGAGTGTTTACATCACTTACCTGTGGAATTTTACTTGGTCAATGTAAATTAGACACACTCAATACAGACAGGTAACTCCTTCACAGAATGATTAGGAGCTCCTGTTTTCTTTTTTTTACTGTTTCAGAGAAGCCTGTCTCTTGCAGTTGACAATGTACAAGAAGCCTGAACTTAATTAAGTGATTACTGCCTTAGCATCTTCTATTCAATACAGGAAAATTATGTATTCAGTTTAAACTCTGTGTTTTGTTTCAGGAGTGTGAAACTTAGGCACTGCAATGATGAATATCACAACCGGCATAACTCTATATGGTTCTATGGTTTGATGCCAAACATTGAGTCTCATTGTGATACTACTTTTGACTCCTGATTTTTTTAATGAAAAGCAAATTAAGCCACAGTATTCTTCCCAAGATATCCTAGCCTCAGCCAAACATACAGCTCTTCTTTATCTATTTGTAGAACATAGCTTAAGACTTATGGCCTGGAGTTCTCCCAGATGTTGGCTTCACTACATAAACTTCTGTTTGTATAGAATTCAATGGCTATGGTACCCTGTAAATGCCACCTATATAAACACTGAATTGGTACTAAAACTGGAACACTGCTTACTGTCAGATGCTGAACTGTAGTGTACAGGCTTATAAAATTGAAATGGTTGTGCCCTACACATTGAACTCTTGATTGTAGCACCAGTTACATTTACCTGTGGTGTCATGGCTAAAGCTTCTGAATGTCCTCATAGAATGACTACAGTCATTTACAAGTACTGCTGAAATATCTTCTTGGAGCCTGAAGCTTTTTCTTTTCCAAAATGCAGAAAAGTTGAAATTCTTTGGAAATTTCAGTCATTGTTAGTAGCTGCATTAAATCTAGCTTTTGTTACTCTTGAGGTTTAAAGCAGCCCTAAAGCTGCTAGAGAATGCTCCAGTGAGATAGGGCTGAATAATTTTTGTCACCCTTTTGTATAGAGATTACACTCTCCCCTGCACTCTGATGGTCCCAGCTTGTCCTGGGAGTCCATCAGGGCAATAAACACCTAGAATAAACATATATAGCAGCAAGTTCCTTGTTTCTTCAACATTTGCTGGTGCTCTTGACCAGTGCACCTGAAATCTTATTTAATAAGACTGCACTTACTGATTATCCTGGCATACCCATATGCCACACAATATCTCTAGCTTTATTCTTTAGCTTAAGGTAGGATGAGGGGTTGCTTGTTTGGGTGGAGTCTTGTACTAGGTCTGGCTGGGATGGAGTCAGTTTCCTTCGCAGCAGCCAGTATGGTTCTGTGCTTTGCATTTGTGACTAAACCAGTGTCGACAACACAAGATTTTATCTATTGCTGAGGAATGTTTGCATAGCATGGAGGCCTTTCTCTTTTTCCAACTCTGCCTCTCCAGTGGATACATTGAGGGCACAGAAGAAGTTTGGAGGGTACACAACAGGACAGCTGATCTAAGCTCACCAAAGGGATATCCCATGCTATATAACATCAGCAATAAAAAGAAGCAGAGGGGCTTTTGGTGGGGGGAATGTAGCTGTTGCTCAGAGACTGGCTGGGAGGTGGTGAGTGATTGCCTTTGCATAACTTTCTTTGAGATTTGGGGTTTTTTTCTGTCTTTTTCCTCTTTCCTTTGCTTGTTAAACTATCTCAACCCATGAGTTTTCTTGCTTTTGCCCTTCCTATTCTCTCCTCCAGCCTGTTGGGGTGTGAAGAATAGTGAGTGAGCAATTGTGTGGTGTTTAGCTGCAGGCTAACACACAGCACCTCTACAAAATTAGCTAGTTATAGAAGCCAGTTGGAGATTCAACAGTCAGTATTGCTCCCTCTGAGGCAGTACAGGAGGACTGTACTAAAGAAAAAAAATCTGCATATGGCAAATGTTTCTAATGATTTTCTGTAACTTCCCTACGGGAAGTAGAAAATGTTTCATTGATTAGGACATTTAAAACTAGACTGGCTTTAACAAGAACATATCATCGCAGTGAAATCTTTGGCAGTTTGACAATATGATTTTATATTTGTGTTTCTGTGACAGTTCTGATTCTGGAGTTCTACTCAATCATTGACAGCCATGGCAACATGATGGGAAAGGAGACAGAAGCACCATGCTATTGGAGCTGTGAAGCAGAGAGACTGTTGCTGCTTGAGTTGATTATAGCTGGTAAGAAAAATGTTGTCACAGTAAAAATTTGCTGACAACCAGAAACAAACCATCTTTTTTAGTCCCCTTGGGCCAATCAGATACATTGCTTATGACTAAAACACACTGACCATCTTGAAAGGAGCAGCACTGTTGAGTGTTTTGGACAAATTATAACCAATTTTGTTATTTTGTTTATCCTTAATAACTGCCTCCGAAATTTCATTTGGATGCTCTCTTTTATTTGTTTTAAACTGTGTCTGTCTTCATGATAATTGAAGTGTTCACTTTACATTATATTGGATTATGTTTGTAATATATTTCAGAATCTTTCAAAATGAGAAATATAGCTGTTGTTTATCCCAGTCTTAATGGCTGTACTATTATTAAAAAAACAAACACACAAACCATATTCTGGGTGTTTTATTAAAATAACAGTGTAACATTAAAAAAAACCCAAGCAGCTGTTTCTTAACTGTACAGTGTGCATTTGTTTTTTGTATAATCCCCTTTTATGATTTTCACTTGTTATAGTCTAGTTACTAGTAATTAATTCTCAACATTTTAATTTTTTTTAAAATAAACTTTCTCTGCAGTTTTGTCTTTTCCAAGATTCATATGTTCTATATGCTTTATTTTGAACCTGAATGTATTCTGGTCGACATTGGTAGCTACTATATGGAGTTTAAAAAAACCAAAAAAACCACAAGCAAAACCAAGCAAACAAAAAAACCCCACACTCTCAGAAAAGTCAGTACCTCAGCATATACAAAGATTGTTCTAAACCTATCTTTCTTACTATAAGTTTTCATAGATTGTTACTGATAGAATACCAAATCTATTATTGAAAAATAATATTTCCCACATCCCAGTAGAATATGTGGGGTTTATTGTTCTAGGACTTTTTTCCCCTCTTTGATAGACAAGAGGGTGTTTCTTTTAGATCTATGTATCTGTTCTCTGACTTATTTTTTTGTGTGTATATGCTTTGTCTTCAGTATTAGCTACTGAATCCATCATACGTATTCTTTCAACTGACAAGTGGCTCTCTTTTTTCCTGTTCCATATCCAGTGTAATAAGGTTACCCACAAACAGGGATTTAAAATATGTATATGCATCTACCTACAAATCTGTCTGTGTCCCTCAAATCTACAAGAAATGAAGGAGGCTGTAAACTCCTGTAAGGCAGCAGCAACATTTCAGAAAGACAGTCTCATACTCCTGAATAAAACTCTATAGAACATTACAACTAGCTAAAATGATCTCAGGGCTATAATCTTCAACATAGAATAGTTAAATCTAATTGAGACCTCTATTCTGAGAATATGGAGCAGGTATTAAATACAATATCAGATGAAAATATGCCTTAAAAACCAGCAAGAACAAGTATTCTGTTAAAATTTGATTTGAAATCTGTGCAGAATTCTGACAACACTTAGATATTGTGTCTACAAACATGACCATGGACTCAGACCTGTCCTGACATGGGTAACAAAATCCTCAGGAATGTTCTGAGTGTTCTGGTGTGTATGTTGTAGAACATTAGTTCTACTGGAATGTACAGATTTGTCATACATGCTATACATGTTTAATTATGTAATTTAGAAAAATAGAGTATATAGATCTCAGTAAGTATGAATTTTATACTAAAAAGTAGGAGTGAAAAGACTCCAGAACCAGATTAGAAGCTTATATGGCTGAGCAACAGATTAGAAATAGTTTCATCTCTGTTGCATGTTGAATGACCTGGAGGAGTCATATAGAGTCAGAACAGAAAATGGTCAGAGCATGTAAGAAAGACCAATGCATGTTCCAGGATTTTTACAGTGTGAAACGGATGTAAGAAATGGGATTTCAAAATATTACTAAGAACGAGATAATGAGATCTGGGAAGGCTTCGGGAAAGAAAAGCAGAAAGCAAAAAATAACCACATGGTAAGGTGAATGACAGGGTGACTGTTTAGTTGTGTGAGATAACACAAAAGTGTCAAAGAAGAAGATTTGGAAGAAAGATTCAAGACAAAAGAAAAGACTAGCAGCATGTTTTTCCTGAGGATATATCATAGGCAGGGAGAAACAGGATACTGGGCAGACTAGATGGTGAAAGCTAAGGAAGTATAATAGAGACGTGTTGTCACAGAAAATTCTAACAGGGACAAAACCCTTCAGTCAGCGCCCTGAGTAACAGTGAATGGGAAGAGGATCCCCAGAAGATGTAATCAAAGGAATAATCATCCAAACAGGACATGAATGACATAGTAGACTTCAAAGGAGAGAAGCTCTCCAGACAAAGCAGATTGAAAAAGATAAAGAGAGATCAAGAGTGTGTCTGTGGAGAACAGTTTAAAACAAAGAGATGATTAACAACCCTTGTAGGGGTCAATGTCATTGATGAATCTGTTTCAAGCTGGAGTGGGTATTCCAAAAAATGAAAGACGGTGAAAAAAGACATCTCCAAAATACAGCATGCTCTGTAAAAAAGAATATATGCAGCTGAAACATTTTCTGACTAGGCTAATGAAAAAATCAGTAGAGCAGGTGGTCATTTCAGGATGAGAAGTTGCAACTCATCTGACTTCAATGCCTGTGTTTAGGCAAGAAGAGTTCACTTGAGTACATTAAAAAAAAAAATAAAAATAGTCTCACTTACCAGTAGGTTTTCTTCTAAAAAAGTCTTGCAGCCACAATGGGGATATTGTTGATGGACTTCCACAAAGCATTTTAAAGACAGAGTATGAAGAGGTCCTTGTAACAGCAGGCAACAGTGTGGACATTAAAAGCAAAGGTAATTGGAATAAACCGTGTGAATACAGTGAGCTAGATTTGACCCGCCCTGCCAAAGCAAAATGCACTAAGCTGCAGTACTGTGCAAGAGGAAAACGTGGGTAAAAGTCAGTTCTGATGCTTAAAAAATATTTAAGGAGAACAAGAAGAAAAAAACAAAACAAAACAGACAAACAAAAATACCCCATGAGGAAACCAAAAAGTTTTCAAGATTCAAAAAAAGTAAAGTTTAAAAGAGAACAAAAAAATCACGGAGAATCAGAACATCCCCTCACACCCAGTCAATTAAGGGAAAGGAAAACAAAATAAACTGGTAAGATAATCAGCCTACAAGGATGAGGTATATTTAGCTTTCAGTATGCTCTTAAGTATAAACTAGGTTAAAATCCAGATCATAATGATATATTTGGTTGTGTCACCTAAAAAAATATGGGTGCCCATGTTTAATATCAGGCCTGTCTTACACATGACATACCAGTATGAGTGGTGAAAATGCCTCCTTTCTCAGGGGAGGTAATACATGTCATCATTACATTCAGATGTAGCATAACCCTAGGTAAGTTACCTTTGCTGCTTATTAACTATGATACAAATTTTTATGTCTGCCACCAGCCTTTCTCTTCCCTGGGCTGAAATAAATGCCTTTTGTCCTATGGGAAGCTTTGTACACTCTGAAGGCATAGACCAGGTAAATCTTTAGCTCCTGTGTTTCTGTTCTTGGTCAAATGAAGCCAGGGTATGAAAGAGAACTTTTTATAGGATAATCTATTTAATTGTATGCCACAAGAGGTCTAGGTGTACAATGGATCAGAATTCAGGACTGCTTTCTGCTTTGTGATAGTTGTGTTTTGTAGCCTTTAGGAATTACCTAATTTCTGTTACCTTTTATTTTATCTTCATTTTCCACGTATTCCATCCTGCCTATTTATACTACAAATGGCTTAGGGCAGGGACTCTCTTTTATTATATGTTTGTACAGATCCAAATAAAATGGGTTCCCAATATCACTCTGAGTTTCTGGGTACTGCTTTGTCATCAGTAGCGCTGTGAGAACTGCTGATAAGATTCTGACATTATAAAATGTAAATATGAATTCTGATTCAATACCAACCTCAAACCTTAACTGCTATTCACTGTGGATATTTTGCTGCCATTTCAGCCATTCCTTACTACGAGTAGGAACTTCAAATAGAAACAGATGCAAAATAAATGTTATTATTTTTATTAGCTTTTTTCTTTTTCTTCTATCTTGATGGAGATTAAGAAAAAAATATTAATAATATATATGTGTATAGGTAATGTACTGCTATTAATCTCCTGTGGTCTCTGTTCAGTCTTCAAACGCTTAAAGATAAAAACTTAACTAGGTAGTTCTTTCCCCCTTCTCCCCCCGGTATTACCTGAAAGAAAAAGAAAGGGCTACCCCAAGCCACCTAGCAAATAGAGCCTTAGGTGTCTGTTTTACTAGCCTGTTGGCTGATTACAAGCAATTATGTCATTGCTTATAAACTGAGTACACATAGGAAGTGTACTTCTATACAGTTCATCAAGCCCATATTTTCATGGTTATAATACACAGCAATATGTGCCTGCCCTCAGACTGTTTATGCTTGTGATGACAAACATCTACATATGCTAACCTGAGGGTTTTTTTTTTTTCTCTTACGAAAAGTATATTTGACAAAACATTTGTTTCTGGCATCCAAAAGCTTGTTATCTTGGGTTAAATATAACAAATTCATCTGGAAAAAGAAACAGTAAAAAGGAGGAAGTATTTCCTGTTGTCATTGTCAAGCTAAACCACTGACTTTCCCCTTCAAGCACTGTCTTAACTCTTCAATTACCCCACTATATAAATGAAAAAAGTCAATGAAAAAAAAACCCTAAAAATGCAAGAAAGCAATTTAGCAAAAACATTTTTTGTATATAACTAAACTAAGAAAACCATGGCATACTTAAAAAAAAAACCCACTACTATTCACACACCACTGTGATAATAACTATATACCACTTATTTATGATTAATTCTGATTTTAGATAATAATAGCTCTGTAACTCAGAAATTATACAGATGATGTAGAAAAAAAAAAAAAAAGTACAGCTTTAACTGAGCTACCCTGTAATCCCTCCATAGAGCCATGCAAACACGCACTGTGAGGACACAGCAAATGTATTCAGACATCTGCAATTTCAGAAACTTTTTTGGTGGGGTGTGCTATGCGTGTATGTGTCCCTAAGTGTGTTTCATACCGTGTGGGTATTTATTCCCCTTTCTAGCATGAATGGGGAGCCCATGGGGTGGCGTGCATCAGACTGCTTGCAGCAGCAGCCAAGAAGGGGTTGCCTTCCTCCTGCCACCCTCCCTCCTCAGCAGGAGGAGGGATGGTGATGGCCTTGGCTGAGCCCGAAGCAGCGGGGCCTACCATGGAGCTCAGGGAGAGGCTGGGGCCCTGGAGCCAGGGATCTTGGCCCTCACTGCCCCACGGAGTCGGCCCTGCATACAAGGTGGCTTGGCGGGACGTTGGCTGGCAACTGGTACCTTGCGGCTGTTGGGCTCTGTGAATGGCCCCAGGGAGGCCACAGCCCTTGGGGCTGGGCCTGGAGCAAACTGGTGGACTATTCCTGACCAGAGCTGGCAGGCTGATTGCTAATTTAATACTTAGGCATTATTCACATTTCTTTAACCATAGTTGTAGCATAATGATACATCTCCATTCTTGTCTGTTGCTTGATAAAAAGAGGCCAGAAGAAAATACATAAATGAATAACGTTTTTAGACAACAGTATCATAAAGAGTATTGAAGCATAACAGAAACATGGGCTGATAGGAGGACTCACTAAATAAAGCCCAATAACCCTACCTTATACCAAAGCAGTCCAAAAGCATATTTTATTTGGCTTTCATGCATTTTCTTCATTATTAAAAAAAAGGAAGGACAACTCCTTCTCTGTTGTATATGCTTTTAATCATTACAAAGGCTCTGCTCTGTTTCTAATTTAGTTTGGAAGGTCATCTGTTCTTTTTAAAATATGTTTAGCCTGAAAAATTATTTGACTAAACGAAGATCTTCCCTTTAAAAGCCTCAAAAAACAGGTACAAATGAGACATCCATTTAAAAGCCTCAAGAAACAGGTACAGATGGAACATATAAATTGCTATACCTGTAGCATTTTCAGTGAAAACTCCTCTTAAACAGATTTCTCTGGTCCCATCTTCCTAAAGAAATCTTCTTTATAGTATTGTCTTAAACTAAAATGCTGTATTACTTTAATTTTGTTGCATGAGTTTTGTGGTAATGATAATTTGTGTGATTTTTTTCTAATGAAATTATTGCAATCTAAATTATGCAATTGCAGTTGGTACTTATATTTCAGAGATGAAAAAGAAATCAGTAAGTGAGCACTGTGTAGGCAACAGTCAGTTGCCAACAATCATTTTTTGTGTATGTATATAGTATTTTGCCCAAAAGGCTAGGAAATAATAATAATAATGATTATGATAATAATAATGATAAACCACAAACAAATCCCCTTAGAATTGCCACCAACTGCAATTGATTCTAGACTAGTTCAAGTTTTATCAACAGCTTTCAGCTAAGGAACTGCATTTAAATTCATTTAATTAAATGGCTTTATGTGTTTCAAGAAAAGGAATTTTTTTCACTTGATTTTACATCCATCAGAAATTACGTTAAACTCAGTGTTCTATATTGTCAGCTGATAAACTGAATATCAACTGATACTGATATTAACCAGTATATGAGAATATCAACTTATCAGATCTCTAGCGTATATAGTTAATGGTAAGAAAACTGTTTAACTGTTTTACCAGCCTTCCTTGTGTTCTTTAGAGATGGCACACCTTAGCAAACCTGTAGTATAAATCACTTTCTCTAAGGGTTGCCAAAGGTTTCTGTGTGGCCATTTAATTTGATTTGACTAATGCATCCCACTCCAAATCTATAAATGTGTTTGTAGAGATAGTGAGGTTGACCTCACTTCCTGACTCCAAACCTATATAAAACTCAGCATGAAAAAAGCAGCACTCTTGCTGCAGCCAATCAACAGTGCCCTAGCTACAGCTGTACAGACTGTGAGATTTTTATCCTCCCAGACTTAATAGAACAAGTTACATTAAAAAAGAAAAAAAAAGAAAAAGGTGTTTTTAAAGAATTGCCTCTAGTCCTGTCACTGAGTACCACTGAAAAGAGCCTGGCTCTGTCCTCATTGTACCCTCCCTTCAGGTATTTATACATTGATAAGATACTCCCCTGAGCCTTCTTTAGGTTAAACAGTCCCAGCTCTCTCAGCCTTTCCTCGTCTGTGAAGTGCTCCAGTCTCTTCATCATCCTTGTGGCACTTTGTTGAACTCTCTCTGGTATGCCCATGTCTTTCTTGAATTGAGGAGTCCAAAACTGGATGCAGTACTGCAGGTGTGGCCTCACCAGTGCTCGATAAAGGCAAAGGATCACCTCCCTCAGCCTGATGGCAACGATTTGCCTAATGTAGCCCAGGATACCAGTCACATTTGCAGCAAGGGCACATTGCTGGCTCATGTCCAACCTGGTGTCCACCAGGACCCCCAGGTCCTTTTCTACCAAGGTGGGTAGCCCCCAGCGTATGTTTGTGTGTGGTATTGTTACTCCCAAGGTGGAACACCTCACTTTTTAAGGTACCTGTCAGCCCATTTATTCAACCTCCCAAGGTCTCTCCAGATGGCAGCACAACCCTTGACGTATCAGGCACTCCTCCCACTTCGGTGTGGTCTGCAAACTTGCTGAGGGTGCACTCTGCCCCACCATCCACATTACAAATAAACAGGGCTGGACCCAGTATTGATCCCTGGTACACCACTAGTCACTGGTCTCCAACTAGACTTTTCTTTTTTACTGATCTTTTTGCTAAGTAGAGCTTTTCTTTTGCCCCTTGGAGAGTCATGGATTGATTAGCTTCTTCTGAAGGAATAAAATTGGGTTTGCATTTAAGAACAATATAAAGGAATAAACCAAAAAACAGATGTCCAGTAATTATGAACCTCAGGTACACCATCTTCTTGTAGTACAATGTAGTAGTAATCATGCATGTTACTGACAAGTAATTGGCTTAATGGCACAATGACAGACCCAAGCTGATTGTAACTCTATTTTGGACTTATGGGCAGCCTGCATCTCTGAGTTCTCATGGCTTTCACACTGTCTTTGCTCTGGGCCTCAGGTCTCTAGCGTTGACCTGTCTTTTGCTCTCGAGTGCTGTGATTCTTTCAGTTTTGTCTTAGATTCTGAACTGTAGTCATCTAAAGCAAAGGCAGTCATAGTGAGCAACCAAATCTTCTCCAAGAAAGGTGCTGCTACTTTAGAAAATTATTTGATTTGTAATTTAAGAAGAAAATATATATAAATAAAAAGCAAACAACAAAATAGCTAATTCATCTTTCAGGTTTACTATTGCAAGGCTCTCGAAAATCTCAACTTTTATATTTCTTCCTCAGAGCCCTAGTCAATCCATCCTGTGGTGGTAGGTAGTGCTGTGCTACCTGGATTTTAACCCATCTGGATATTTTTGACTGGGAGCCTTATAAATGGACAAGGATGTGAAGATATTACAACTATGTAAATATAAATATGAATGTGCTCCCTTCTTTGAATTAGAAAAGCTGATGATAAACTAGTGACAGTGAAGTGTCAAGACAGCATTTCCTGAATGGCAGAAGGCAAGTGGGAAGTTGATACAATGTGTTTTGTGTTTTTGTAAACCGAATCTTCACAGAAGAGTATTCAAGAGTAGTGACTTTAGATTGATAAGTAAATCATTACGATTGAAAGAAAACAAAAAAAATGTTATTACGGCAATTTGGGTAATGAAAATGTACTTAGAAGATGGAGAGATTAAAGGAAAGTACCAAGAACTTCCATTTGGAGCAGTAATTTTGCTTTATGTTGCTGGGTTCCCTCCCTCCTTCCTTCCCTTGCTTCACCCCATTGTGCTGCTATATCAAAACTATTATTTTGTATGGTTCCAATTATCAGATGTTATTTAACAGAAATGGATGTTCATGGCATGAATTTGATATCAAATGAGTGGTTCAAGGTGAAAAAAATCCATGTATTGCTGTATAAAATACGAAATGGCAACTTCTAATGCAGATACTGGTTCCATTATAGCTTATTTGTCTAGAAAGAAATTATGATATTTTTTTCCCCTACAGCATTTCATGAAAACAAATGTGTTTATTTTTCTATCACAGAACCAATTTACCATGAAAAACTTCAGAGTTCAAAAGTGAATTTTTTCTCAGGGATATAAAATGGAGCACACGGACACCACTTCTTATCCTCTTGAGGCAGAAACTGTAAATTAGATTTTAACACGCCAGATGCAGGCAATATAAATTTGTATAACAAGCCTTAGCAATAAAATAGAAAAAAAAAGCTGATCATATGTAGTGTGGAAATAGTTGTAGTTAATACTGAAGTAAATTCAGATTCGTTGTGGTCATTTATGGAAAAACATTATTGAATGAGTTGTACGGTATGTACAAATTTGTGATTATTAAATACTAACTGAGTAACAAATATTATTGAAATAATGCTCTCTAGAGATTAAGAATCCCAAAGTCTAACATGGAGTCTTCAATAAAAGAAAGAGCTTGTGTCTGTCACACTGAGCAGGGTATGGTGCACTTTCAAAAACCATTTACAAATAAAATTCGTGCCCTGGAGCCACTGACATGGGATGTGGCTCAGAGTACATTTCCTCAGACACGCATCAGGGTGCAGCAAGGGCCAACAGCTCCCTAAGGGAGTGGGAGCTGTGAGCCAAGGGTGGCCCTGGGGCGGGCCATGCTCTCACAGTGGGCACCGTCCCTCAGGGTCTGACTGGGGTGGGAAGAGCCAGGTGCACTAACAGCATCTAAGAGCCTGAGGTCCATTCTGGGGACTGGGCTGGAGACCAGCACTCATGGGTCAGGGGACTGAGGGCCCCAGTCTGAGCTGAAATGGGGCTCCTGGGACCATGTGCAGGGGTGGAAGGAGTTCCCAGAGGAGGCTGGGCAGGGCTAGCAAGGGCTGGTAGTGCCCTCAGTGCCCTGACAGTACATAACTCCATTTTCTTATGTGAAACAGCTAATGACTAACATTTTAAGAATCATTACTTACCACCTATATTAATCAGTATATTAATTAATTAATCAAGGGTGATGACTGGTGGTGGTTAAACTCCTCAGAACTATCTTACTCATTCTAGGGTTTGGGGGTTTTGGTTTTTTTTTTGCAACTTGTTTCTATTTTTAAGGCTGTCTGCTGAAATATAAAAGGGACTAAGAAATAAATCAAGCAAGTAACAATACCCACAAAAACTTGGAAGAAAACAAAAAACTCATGCCCATGATCATGAAGTACTAAAAAGTAGCTTCACAGATGTCATGCAGTATGGCACATACGTAGCTTGACCGTTTAGAAGATATAAGAGAAGTAGGTAAGAAGCTTTCTTTCCACCATCCAGAAAGAAGCTATTTCTCAAACCTAGGTAGCACACAATTGTAAAGGGCAGACATGCCCATGTCCCCGCTGATTTTACTGTTTACTACCTTTTACTATTACATTTAAGGAATTTTCAAATTGATGTTCACCAAAACCCTTCTCTATGTACAAACTGATTCAGGCTTTTCAATCCATTAAGGTCTGGTTTTAGATGTTGTAGACCTAAAAATCAGGTTTCTCTCATCAGTGTAAATATCTTTATAGGACAGTTAACAATGTGGAAGCATCGTAGGGTTTCTTTCAATGCTGATCCCAGTGTAACAGTAGCATGTCTGACAAAAAAAAAGAAGAATGCTCTGTCTAGCCCCCAGCTATGAAGAAAGAGCTTGTGGAGGCTTGTAGCCACTCTGACTTGTCCCAAAGGTTGGATGGGGCTCTGAGCAATCTGATCTAGATAGCAGTGTCCCTGCTCACTGCAGGGGGGTTGGACTAGATGACCACTAGTGGTCCCTTCCAACCCTAAACATTCTATGATTCTATGATTCTATGATTCTAAACCACACTGGTGTCCTCAGACTGGGAGGTACAACATAGCTTAAAGTAGAGGCAATTATAAGGACTGTGTGTTCTTTAAGAAATCTATAGTATTTCTGGCTGTTAAAGGAAAGGAAATAATATTTTCTTCCATCATTCTGTACTCACTTTGCAAACTTGCTGAGGTATGGATGTGATGGGGTGACAAGCGATACAGGGATGCATGAAAACAGTTGCATGGTGTTACAATAATTTCAAAAGCTTTGCTGAATTCTTTTTTTTTTCTCTTTTATTTTAATGCTTTATCACTAGTAACCAGCATGCTGCTACTACTTATGGATACAATCTTTGCATCATATGGAAGGACACTGAAGATCCTGAGTAATAGTCAAACATGTCTTATGGTGCTCATTACTCTGCAGTAGTAAAATCACCAGCCAGCAATCGAAAAAGAGAAATGGTCACATCAAGAGTAAAGTATCCCAGGGAGAACATTAATGCCACAATAATTACATGGTTCACAGTGGAGGATGTGTGGCTATTAGCAGTTCTAGAGAAGCTAATTAAGAAAGTCAAAATTCTTTTTAAACCAGTTTAATCAAGAGAAAAGGTGTTCCCTTGGCTCTGAACAACTAACTAACATACAAGGATTGAGAATTCGTGGGTACATCAAAAAGAAAGGAAAGCTGGTAATTGTACTATACTGAGCTGAACTACCTACATTTAAAAAAGTGCTAGCTAATGGAAATAGAATTCATGAAATGGTTCTCTTTGGCAAAACACAGTGAAGCAAGGCTACGTTCATTAACCCTCAGTGCTTTGTTACATAGTGCATACATATTTCTTTATCATGATTGACTACATTGTGCTTTTCATCATATCAACAAAGTTATTTTGAGGCAACCACTCTGCCTTGCCTGATTCACTCAGAGATATCAAAATAAAGCACAGGAGAATCTGTCATGGAATAGAGAGGAAAAAGGCTCATACCAGTCACCAGAACCAAATTCAAAATGAATCATGCTGAAGTAAACAAAAGCTTCTGAAATATTTGCAGTGTGTCACGTAGTGTCATGTTCTACCCATCCTCCATGCCCCTGCAACATGCTGGTGGTTTGCTACTGGGACCAGAAGAATGCTGGCTGGCTCATGAATGTCTGCCTGAATGCCAGCATTGAATGTGCTTCATTGTAATTCAGGAGGTGTAATGGAGTAACTGGATTTTCCTTTTGCCCTGGCCTCTTAGCACACACAGAGATTGTGCCTCTGGAGACAGCATGGTTCTCAGCTATCTTACTCTGTTTATTATGAAAGCATAATCTGTCTGGAATCATAACTTTAATTTGTTTCTTTTTGAAAGTGGGCATTAGTTTGCCTAGCATGCAAGTTTGCTGTTAGATTCCATTTAAATAACCTTGTGATCGTAGTGTTGTACAATAAAATAAATCCACTGTTGTAAGAAATTATATTCTAGAACTGGATATAGACAGAAGTCAAGTTTTTTGTTATTCTGCTCTCCTAATGTCAGCCAGTGTCTCATTATAACAGTCATAACAATTCAGTTCTGAAATTCATCACAAATTTTTTGCAGTTCTAACACCTTAAATGATTTTTCAAAGTGGAATTGTGGGTTCTGTCTTTACTGAATCTCAGAACCCTACAAATGAAAACTGATCATTGCTGAAGAATAAACACTAAAATGGCTTAATGCATTAGGAATATCTTTAAGTTTATCCACATTGTCAACTCAAAAATCATATATAGTGAAATTTAACTGATACTATATACTCACATTCAAGAATATATGTCTTCACAGAATCACAGAATCACAGAATGGCAAGGGTTGGAAGGGACCTCGGCAGATCATCTAGTCCAATCCTCCTGCCAAAGCAGGTTCACCTAGAGCGTGTTACACAGGACTTTGTCCAGGCGGGCTTTGAATATCTCCAGAGAAGGAGACTCCACAACCCCCCTGGGCAGCCTGTGCCAGTGCTCTGTCACCCTCAGAGTAAAGTTTTTCCTCATATTCAGCTGAAACCTCTTATGTTTCAGTTTGTGTCCATTGCCCCTTGTCCTGTCACTGGGCACCACTGCAAAGAGTCTGGCTCCATCCTTGTGACTTCCACCCTTAAGATATTTGTATGTATTGATGAGGTCCCCTCTCAGTCTTCTCTTCTCCAGGCTGAACAAGCCCAACTCTCTCAGCCTTTCCTCATAGAGGAGATGCTCCAGTCCCTTTATCATCCTAGTTGCTCTCCTCTGGACTCATTCTAGGAATTCCTCATCTTTCTTAAACTGGGGAGCCCAGAGCTGGACACAGTACTCCAGGTGGGGTCTCTCCAGGGCAGAGTAGAGGGGGAGGATAACCTCCCTTGACCTGCTGGCCACACAGCTCTTAATGCACCCCAGGATACCATTGGCCTTCTTGGCAACAAGGGCACACTGCTGGCTCATGGTGAGCTTGTCATCCACCAGGACTCCCAGGTCCCTCTTGGCAGAGCTGCTTTCCAGCAGGTCATCCCCCAGCCTGTACTGGTGCATGGGGTTCAACCTCCCCAGGTGCAGCACTCGACATTTGCCCTTGTTGAACTTCATCATGTTCCTCTCCGCCCATCTCTCCAGCCTGTTCAGGTCTCTGAATGGCACCACAGCTTTCCGGTGTATCAGCGAACTTGCTGATGGTACACTCTGTCACCTTGTCCAGGTCATTGATGAATAAGTTGAACAAGACCGGGCCGAGTACCGAGCCCTGGGGAACTCCACTAGCTACCAGCCTCCAACTAGACTCTGCATGACCGATCAGAACCCTCTGAACCCTAACATTCAGCCAGTTCCCAATCCACCTCACTGTCCACTCATCCAACCCACACTTCCTGAGCTTCCCTATGAGGATGTTATGGGAGACATTATCAAAAGCCTTGCTGAAGTCAAGGTAGACAACATCTACTGCTCTCCCCTCATCTACCCAGTCTTCTTACATATAGTTTAAAATGCATGAAATTGTCAAGATATTACACAGAGTTAATAAATTTTCCTGTGCTTAGCAATAAAGAAAAATGATAAATCAGAAAGCTGGGTTCGAAACTAGCTAGGCTTTTGGTTATAGGTGAAATAAGGATAGTGGGTGTGGAGGAATCATGAAATGCAAAATGACATGAAGTTTTAAAGATGTTACTAGGCAGTGGGTGGATGATACATATCTATAAACAAAGATCAGACACACAAGGAATATGTGACAGAACTTTCCGTGCTGCAGATGAGCCACACGCATGTGCAGTGGAGTTCTGTCAGTAATCAACAAGGATGGTTGTATTAATAAGCTACCTGAGACAATACCTATTCACCAAAGTATTTACAGTGGTCTCATGTTATCTGACTTCAAGAATCTAAAAACTGATAGTCTAGTCTAATCCAGTTTTTCAGGTTCTCTCTAAAATCAGTGGAGAAGAGATAATGACTCATTGCATTCTATCATAGGTTTATTCTCCTGTGGAAACCCATCTCTTTATCGACCACAGAGGGAGCTAACGGCTCGGCCAAGTGGCTCAAGTTAAGTGACATGTAACCTACTCCAATAAATGCAAACAAAATGAGAAAAGGCTTTAAAAAGGAAAATAAAAGGAAGAAAACAAACACCAGCAACTAGGTGATATCCCAATCTACATAAAAAATGATGGAAGAAAAACTACACAGCTTGATGTAATTTTAAAAAATACTACTATTATTTCTAGTACAATTTTTTAAAGTGAATATTCAAACCAAGTCAGACATGTCTAACTACATATCTTACTGCAAACCTTGCATGATGGTGTTGCTGGTCTGTGCATGGTTTCAGATATTCTACCTCCAGTGCGTTCATGTATATCTGAAAATGTATTTTACGCTGTACATTTTTTGTATTGGCACTCAACTAATCCTCTCAAATATGTTATCCTGTTTCCTTTCTTTTTGTCCTTGTTCTACAAGGGCCTGATCCAGCTACTGAAGTTAAAAGGATTTTTTCCATTTACTTCAAAACAATTTGGATCAATGCCATACACCTCATCTCTCTTAGAAAAATGAATTTGAATCACCAAAACTTGCAAAGATACCATAACATAGTCAGTTGCTTAACAAATATCAACATAAATCTTCTGCTATGTATCTCAGAGGCATATTATAATAACGTCTATCCTTTAAAGTCATAGATGAATACATTACTGATGAAATAGTTCCTGCAGTGTAAAGACCAAGTGATAAAATAGCTAATGTTCAGTTATCAGTTTACTTAACCATTTTAGATGCTTACATTGCATATTATTTAGGAGGTTTTTTCTGTAATTAGTTATCAATCAATATTGCTAATGTAGTTTACAGTAGTCACCGAAAATTAGATTTGCCTGGCAATGAGAAAGCTAATCTACACATCTATGTCTTTGTACTGTAAAAGTATGTGTCACCATAAAAGTATCAGCAAAAAATGTGTCTGTACTTTTTGTCTCATTGTTTTGAATGATGAATGTGTGATTCTTATAAATACTGCAAATAGGACTTTCTGTCAGAAAGCAGAATTACTCTGAGCAACCTGGTGTTTCCTTTATGTGAGGTTTCAAGAAAATTTTCACTTTGATTCATAACAAAAGCTAGAAAAATAGAAAGTAATTTACTTTTAAAGCATATTACAGAACAATGAAAACATATCTGTGCATTTTTTTCTGGTGGGCTTTTTTGGCTTTTTTTTTTTTTTTAAATTTCAGTAAATTAAATGTAACAACTGATTTTTGTATTCTTCAGTCCATCAGCAATTAAAGGCAGGTGCGTGTGTTCATATTTAGGCAAGATTATCTGCTCCTGTAGAACAAGGGAGCCTTGGCATCCTGAGAGCTCTTTCTCAGTATAGAATGCTTACAACTTCATTCTTTGCAGAGAGCCCGGAAGCCTGGAGTTGCCAAATCTTACATATCAACAGGAATGATGCTTCTCAGGAGTTAGAAAGTCTGGAAACCTATATTACTCTCAATCTTCTTATATTAATTAGTACTAAGTTTCAAAAACATATTTTTGTACATGAAATAGCACTTTCTTATAAGGAAGAGTCTTATAAGGAAGTCCATAATCAGCTTCTTTGTTTTAAGGTAGGAAAGCATTTTAATAACTTATTGAATTTGTAGGCTAAAAGGACTATGGATTCAGGATTCTGGTGTGTTAAAGAGTAGGTGACCATTTTTAGCCGTAAGTGCACAAGATTTAGGATGAATTGCCATTGTTAAGTAAAATGTCAAAGGACTTAAAGGGTTTAAAAAAAATCTTGAGTGCAACTTGAAAGATTAGAAATGTTACTTTATTTCTGTTTAACAGAACTATCTAAAATTCAGTAGTCATCCAGAAATTTATTTAGAAAATTGAAGACATTTTGGATATTATGAAATCACTTTGATTTTATTCTTCATATAAAAGGTCTTTTAAAATAATAAAGTAACGGAACAATAACAAAATCTTAACATTTTAATAACTACTTTAGCAGTTGTATTTATTCATGTGTTTTTTTTATGTAACAAATGACCTCTAAAGTAAAAAATAATTAAATAAGATATTTAACAAGACCTTCTTTTCACATTCTTAAAATCATAAATAAATTTCACACTGTGAGAACATTGTACAGCCCTCTCAGACCAAAGTGGATTCCAGAGGCAATTATTTGTCCACAGTTAATAACTTTTGATAATGAAATAAATTTCTCCCTCCATCACCTTCATCCTGATCCTACAATATATCTACAAAAAATAACTCTATTATCACTGTGTGTAACCAAGTCTAAAGGAAATTCATGAAAGAAATCAGATGTTCTTAACATTCTGAAGATTTTATGCAATGAAAATTAGTCTGATTAGTCTTGAACCAACAATCTGAACTTTCATGGCATGCTTCACTGTGGATTGTTGTTTAGATGGCTATGTAAAATGATTAACTTTTTTGCAAGCAACATGTTGTTATAATATTTAATTAATTATATTTATCACATTCGAACAATATATTAAAATTATTTAATTATATTTAATTAATATAATTATAATTGCTGCAATTATTAATTGTTATAATTTTGGGTGATGATACAGCCATATGCATAATTTACCTCGTTCTTTATAGCCAAAGAAATTCCTCATCCATTTCACATACTTCCTTGCTCTCTTTGTATATAGACCACCAGTGTTTCAAGGTGCTTGCTATTTATCAGGTTTTTAGACAACAGAAGACAAGAGCAGAAAATACAGTGAGAAGACAAAAAAAAAAGTAAAAGCTACTCCTGCTGTTCTTGGGAGAAACCTTAAGAGAAAAAGAACACATGATTCTAAAAGACTGTCTCTCCCTATCCCTGTATCGACAGATAACAAGATGGATAACAAGTGAACTGTGTTATAGAAGTCTGTCAAAGGCTTCCATAAAAGTTATATCAATTTAACTGATAAAGTCTTGAAACGATGAATGAATAATAGAGAGGACGAGACCTGTTTTGAATGGAGCATGTAGCTAAATTACTGCCTTGATACCTACTTTATTCTCATCTCTGGATGGGATGGAGAGGAAAGAAGAAAATCCCTTTGCTTGCAGTGGAAAACCTGTGGCCCACAGGCACAAATTTCTTTGCATTTGTCAATACAGCATATCCTTTATTTGCAAATAAATTCCTCAAGCTAAGAGCTACCAGACAAAGCAGACGGCAGTTTCTCATCAAAGGAATGTACAGTCATCCTCAAGCAAATAACTTTACAATGTAAAGCAGAGTGAGAGAGACAGAAGACAAATACACACAAGAGATTTCATTCATTCAGTGAATGGAGTGAGGCATGGCTTAGACTGTTTAGAAATGTTGAACATATTTGATTGAGCAGAGCAGAGGGAAAACTGAAAAATTAAATTAAAAACTACAAAAAAAAGCCAGGGTGGAGGAAGCATTACCAAAGAAGTAGAAGAGCTAACGGGCTTTTTAAAGAGAGAACTGAAATTACATTTTTTAAAGGGAAGGGGGCAATGATATTATGAAAGAAGGCTGCTCTGTAACCTATTAGCTATTAGATGAAAGAAAACCAGCATACTATCTTTCTATTGACAACTCTGTCATGCTTGAAGACCACTTGCAAGTGGAATGCTTGCTAGGAAGAAGCTCTCAAGTTGTTGTGAGTATAAAGAATAGCTTAAGAATGTAGTTGATACTTCATTAGGCTTTAATCGTGCACATTTTATTACTACTAATGAGGAATCTCAAGATGAAAGAAGCTGAGGGAGAGTGAGAGTAAGCTTGTGGGCAAGGCCTTCAGCTGGGACATAGACAACCTGTGGTCAATTTCTAAGTGCCACGTGCTGCCTCTGGGTGTGCCAACATTCTTTGCCTCTGGAATACAAAGGTAAGAACAAGTATATGTATCCAGGATATTGTGATAAATACAATGAAGTTTGTGAGATTTTTATGCAGCGTATTCAATCTTCCAAGAGTATGAAGACATCAGTTTTATATTATGAAATAAAAGCAAAGGGACTTTTTTAAAATGGTGATGAGGCAAAGCTTCCTTTTCAGGAGGTGTCAAGTAACAAGTGCCTTGACTATTTCTGTGAGTTTATCTCAATTTCTGCCTTACCTCTTTCCTTACCGTCTTTCCTTTCTTCATATTACTTCTGTAACATGAAAATATCCTTGAGTCTTTTCAAATTTGTACACAACAACTTTGAGAAGGTATAGGAACTGGGCCTCACACTGAACTGTAATTCAGAAAATCTTGACAAATTGGATAAATTCTGGTTAGAAATTAGGAAAATCTTTCTTGTGGTTTATGCAATGAAACTTTGGAATATTTTGCTCAGGAATTTATGGAATCCCCTTTCTTGGAGTTTTTGAAAGTCAAGTTAGACAGCTTTCTCAGGAATGATTGAAGTGTATTCAATTTTGTCTTCAGCTTGGGCTAGATGATTTTTCAAGATCATCTGACAGGTCTGAGGTTCTGTTTGTTTGTTTGATATCTAGTATAGACAGCAAAAATTAATTGGAAGTAAATAGAGAAAACAAAGTGCTGGCAAAACAATTGCTTCTGGTTATTTTTGTCTGCATATTTGCAGATACAGTTGTGTTGCATTGTGGATATAGTTTCATTTTCGATTGACCAAAAGGGAAAGATTCTGCAGACCATTGAAAATTATCTACATATATAGTGATATAGTGAGACAGTGATAAGCAAAGACAGTTTTGTAATACTTTCAATAGTATGAGTAAGCTGAAAGAGTTTAGAAGTAAAGAAAAAAATAATTCACTTATGCTCATAGTTACTATACCTCCTTCCCAAACCTAATGAAAGAAATATAAAGGACTGCAAAGTGCTGATCTAACCACAGAATGGAGGAAAAAAAAAATGCACTTGCTAAAAATTTTCTCCTGAAATAACAGAAACATTTTTTCAGTTGTGAATAATTTGAAGCATCCAAAGACTAAAGAAAGTCCTGTGACAGCCAACAAAGAAACCTCCACTGAGAAAGTGGAATGGTGATATCTCACTTCCAGTACCTTAGAAAGAAATAATTAGGAGAGGAATGTGGTTTCAGTAGTTTTAACGTATTGTCTGTAATAAAAACATTCACTGGATTTTTCAACTACAGTCATTCATTTGGTAAATAAATGGATATTTTTTTAAATTATATTTTAGAGGCATTATAATCTCTTTAAGGATCATAAAAAGATGAAATTCAATAAGTCACATGTACTCAGTAGTGATGTGCTGAAGATCCCAGGGGCAAAAGAGAACAAAATGCAAACTCAGGTCTGTGTTTTTAAAAAGAGTTTAGGTGGGATTATTTTCTGGTGTTATCATTTCTGTTGAACTGTGAGCTGTACAGTCCTCAGAGTACAACCCAACTGACTGGCTCTGGATTTAAATATTTAAAAGTAAACAAATGTATTAAATAGGTGGGCAGAAATTCACTCTAATTTATTAATCCCCTTTATTTTGCATAAAATGAAATTTATTATTTATTAATTCCTATCAAGTATAGGAAAAAAAAATCAAAATCCTCTCAAGTTGAGAACTTCAATAATGGCTATGTTAATGAAATACAATGTAAAGGATTTTTTTAATAATCAAATATATTTTCTCATTTGTACTTTATTTAACAAACCAGCAGGAAAAACTGAATATGGGAATATTTTTTCTAGGTTTTTTTTTAAATATTTTTAAGCACTTAAGATTTAAGCTGCCATTTTTTGCTTTAGCTGTGCTTAGAAGTAGCTACAGCTACATAAATTGTTGGTCAGTCAACAATTTCATTTAGACGTATAAAAATATGTCATTTTGTACGCTTATATGCTAAAATGGGCAACTTCGTAAGTTGCCTAGAATGTTTTTCATGTTTATTATTGAAAAAATTAAATATTTCTAGAAATTACCAAATTTACTTTACATATTTGATTGTAGTTCCTTTCTTTTCCTTGCCTTGCCTTGCTTTGCCTGTGCCTTTGCCTTTGTCTTTGCCTTGCTTTGCCTTTTCCTATAACGCTGTCCTGTGCTGAGAAATTTTATATTTTTCCAGTTTCAGTAATTTATTTAGAACTGCTCAATACTCATCACAAATCTGTGCTCAGTAACCTATATTGAAGATGTTGATGACCACAGTTAGTTCAGAGTGTACGAGTGTGCATCCTCACTTATCACTGAAAGCATCAGCAAAAAGGAAACTTGCTTAACAAGCTTAACAGGACAAAAGCTTTTTTTAGCTATTCAAGGTGATTACTTCCTTCACAACCTACAAAACATCTTCACAGGTCAAGATAGGCTAGCATAAAAAAGGCACTGTAGATATCCTGTCTTGCCAGTAAGGAGATATTTGACCTCCAGAACTCTGAAACATGTACTATAAATTAAAAATAACATTTTTAATCCAAACTAACAAGGAGAATGGCTTTTCTTCATTCACTATTATTTTTAATCTTTTCTATAGCAGTTTTCTCTAATAGTTTAAGCATGCAAACTAATCCAGCTGTCCCATTACAACAGTCCTTTTTTGTCATACTTCATTTTGGCTTTGATAAATGCAATATTGACTCACTTATTCCTGTAGGAGCAACTGTCCTTTGGAAGACTGCAAGTGTCAACTATGATGCAGTTATTCATGAGGAAGGTGTCATGGTGGTCCCTGATGGGCCAAGAGTGCTGTGGAATTTAGATCTATTCCAGGTATTCCCAAAAGATCTAGGATGTTCTTGTTTGCCCCAAATTTTAGAAACAGAATAAAGAAAAATTATTAAATATTCTTTTCATCTAGGACATGGAAGTTTCCCTGACTCCTCTGAGTGATGGCAGCTGACCTACAGCACTACAGTAGAAGAGCAAGCCACTGTTGTTTTAACAGCTGTATGTGATCATGTGATCGTCATCTCATGAACTGCTTTATTTTTTGAGTAGGTTTGGGTTTTGTTGGGCTTTTTGTTTCTTTGTCTTTAGCTTACATTTAGATAAAGGTGGGGTAGAGAAATTGCTCTCTTACTTTTGCCATTCCCTTTGTCACTAGTGACATAAAATGTTTCATTAAAGACATGGATTAATTTTGACTTGGTGTCCCTTGTACTGCTTAAAATTATCCAGAATGCTGCTGCACAATTTATTCTTGTAGCTTGTTCCCATTTAGACATCAGTTTTTATTTTTTCTGTCTTTGCTATTTCCTTTTATTATGTCACATCAAATATAAGCTAGTAGTCTTTACTGTCTCTGATGCTAGCCAAAAACCCCCAACAACAGAAAAGCACTTGACAATCATTCTCATGCTGTTGTGCTAAGTCTACTGCGTAGTACACTGACAATATTAGCTCATCATTTCTTTTAACTCTCTATTCAACTGTTGTGTTTTGCCCTGTGCTTAATTTGAAAGCCCTTTGGAGCCATTTGAAGATCAGTAAAGTTCAGCCATGGCCATTATGGCAATGAAATTAATAACTATAAATATTGTCCTATAGAATGAGATAGATAGCATAGGACTATGAGAGACACTTTTAGATCTAGATGGAATTACAATACTTCTAATGCTGCTGATAAAGCAATATTAATTCTATAAAATCTGTGAAGACTGTACAGATTTTATATAAATGTAGAGATAAATAAAATTAATTTCAGTTGTTTTTCCCTTTTTCTGGACTTATGTCAGCAGTAGTGTTGTAAATAAAAAAATAGTCTTAAAATTAAAGCACTTAGCATTTGCTAAACTTCAGACTCCTGGCTAAAATCACGCTGAAATCATCATATAACTAAGCACGTGCTTAAGCAAGTTCCGTGTGCAACTATGAGATGTAACTATTCAAGCACATAGAAGCACACACAAGCACAGTAGGTTTGGTATGTTTTGTTTGTTTGTTTGTTTGTTTGTTAAAACTTATGTCCAAAATTCCTATTTCAATATATTTATTAAAATTGATACATTTAATTAAAATATGTCAAAACTACATGTGGATTTGCATAGCCACGTGGTTGAAATTTACAGTTTGTATGGGCAAAGTTATGTTCCAAAACTGCTGATGCTACTTTTTAATGTCTTTTAGCACCTTTGTGAGTCTGGCCTCAGAGAGGTAATGATCTTTACAATGAAAATATGCAGTCTTAACATATTTGATGAAAAATGTTTGCTTATCTGAAAGTCATATTTTACATGTTTTGTGCCTGAAACAGGATACAGCCCTTTTTCTACTTGTGGCTTCTTTATAAGAATAATTAGCATTACAAAGGAAGGAACTATTCAGTCATCAAGCTGTTCCTCATAAAAGTTTTCATTTCATAGGGATAACAGTTCCCTTCTGAAAAGAATTCTTCAATGATACTTCAATTAAGTTGAATACTGTAACTAGGAAAAGTTCCATTTTTATAAAAGAAGACCGAATTGCAATTTAGACTTCTTCGTTATTGATTATAATATGTTATCTGGAGAGTTTGTTCTGTGAAGCTTAAGAGTGTACCAGTATTAATTTTTTCCACTTGTTTCCATGGCTGACACAGTATCATTGGGGTTCAAAAAGCTGTGCTCCATCTTCATTTAATACATATTTAAAAAATGCTTGAAGATTTGAAATGGATTGGGTATTATATACTTTCTTATCTGCCAAAAGCTCATGTGCTGGTGAAAATGCATTTTAATGACAATACAGAGCTGATTGAGTTTGATTTTTAATATTTGGGTAGAGCAAAAGACAAAGGAAGAATATTTTCATGCTTTCCAGTCAATGAACTAGGCATTAAAAACATGCAGAATATTCTTAACACCCACTGAAGACACTGAGAGATAAGACTGCTTAACCCTGTAGGAAGAACCGACAATCATCAGCTGGATTCTCTGTTCTCATCCCTTTCTTTTTATTCCTTCACAAGTTACTGCTCAATGAATACCTGATCTTCTTTTAGCACTTATTAGCCCACATTTTCAAAAATTATTAGAATAAAATCTCTCCTACTTCCTCAGAATAACATAGATCAATATATCATTAAAAATAAACAACTACATTCTGATTAAAAAACCTAAAAAATCTTCATTTCTGATCCTTATAAATTCAGAAAAGGATTGTTCCCTGCATATATAGGAGGTTCAAACTTCATATAGGCCCTCAGTGAATTGATTGAAATATTTTTCTCACTGTTCTATTGCATTTCATTTTACTACTCTTTCACCTCACCTAGTATTTTCAATATAGTCCATGACATTTCTAGCCATTTTTTTCTTGATAAAAAAAACCCAAAATATGTAACGAAACATTTGCAGTGGGCTGAGTAATCTTTATGAGGAACAGCATAGGCTTCAGACACTTTGTTGAGTATATGACTTTGTGCCATGCTTGTTCCATTTACAGGACAGGAATAATGGAAGATAATGGCAGTTATTCCCAGATTTATTAAAAAGAATGGGTTTGTTTTGGGTTTTTTTTGTAAGTGGGAAGAGAGTGGGTTAATCTAATCTTTGGGATTTGATAATCTGAAATTGTTGAGAACATTGTAATTTGTTTTCCTTTCCTGCTTCTATTAATTTCTTATTTTATTGCAAATTTACACCTTTGTTGCTAAGATGATGAGAATATAGTGTGTAAAGAGAGAATGCAAGTTCAGCAGAGTGCTCACGTGGGAAAAAATAAAGAGGGTATTTTATGATGAAGAGGGAATATCACTGTTCCAAAGCCTAGCACAACTGGACTGTAATAAATAAATTTTAAAGATACTGTACTTCCTGAAAAGAAGGAGAGAAATGGTTAGTAATGGTAGTTTTTCAAAAAGCTTAGCAGAAAAAATCTAACTGTAAATTATTTTGCCATATATTTACAAATCATTTCATAATTAAATTGTTCAAAACATACTTTCTGAGAATAACCTAAATCAACGTAAGAGAATTGCACACAAAAATCAAACATCAAATGAGATTTAAAAAAATGAGTCTATCCAGTAATAAATTCTCCAGAGTAATTTTAAGACAGCAGGGAGTATGCCATTTGGATTCTATTTCCCTCATGTTATTTGTAAAACTGCTGCTAATTACCTGAAAAAAATGTAATGTAACAAAGCCTGACTTAATAATCAGAACTATTAGCTTACCTCACTTTATGCCATTTCAGGAGCCTTGAGATTAGCAAACACACCTGAAAATCAATTTTTTCTTCTATAGTGTGTCTCAAAACATATTAAAACATATACAGATATTGTTCTTATATATAACAGAAAAATATTACCTTTGCTATATCATTGTCACTGAGAATGTAGTTTAACAAACCAAATAGAAACATAGATAAATTTTCCTGATTCCAAAGGCCTAAATCCAGACGTTGAAAAATGAAACACTTGGGTTAGTAGCCTTATTTTAAGAGTTGGTCAGGCTATTAAAACAATCAATTAATCTGAAGCCTTGTGAAATAAGAAGGGGAAAAAATCCTGAAATACCTACACACATTCTCATGTTCTGCCCAATCAAGAAAACACTGGTCTTTTTATGTGTTCTGCTTCCTATGAAATGTCTTTGACATTGAAAAAATACTGATAATTCCAGATCTGTATATAAACATTGAGAAAAAAAAAAACCCTATCATCCCCTAAGAAGACCCTAAGTTATTCATACACTACAATTAATGCTTAAGGAAAAATGAAGCATTATCCATTTCTTTCTCTTTGCGAATATACTACACAAATGTTATCCACTTGATTCAGAATGCAACATCCAATCACTAAACCCTGAAGGTATACAAATTAAACAAGCTTTTGGTTTTTTTTTTATTTTTAAACAAAGAATATAATTAACTATCTATCAAGGAAGGGAATCTATATCCTTTTACAAGACTTTAAATCTTTGTATCAAGTTTAGGTATCTTTAGCTTTCTCAAACACACCATCTAATTTAGGCAGAAATAAGAGTTATTCATATAGGAAGGATTATATCATATAGAACAGATTATATGACAATTATTTTTGTCTAACATTGATTGAAATGTTTGGCATTCAAGAAGATTACTGAAGACTTTTTTTTTTTATCTGGATGGAAAAGTGATGCATTTACAACGTGAAATTTAAAAAAAAGTCAAAAATAGATACTTGAAAAAATACTTCAATTTTACATAAGAAACTTTTTTTTAACTTCAAAAAATTGTATTATTTTGTGATGATACCTTAATACCTATATCTATAGAAAGAACAAGTTGAGGACTGAGTTATAATTTTTTCATGGATTTTTTTTTCTTTTGCCCTTTTTATCATAAAGTTACAAAACTGGATCAAATAGAAGAGAAAAAAGCTAAACTCTAATGCAGTCTAATTAAGCCAATTCTCTGTATTTCCAAAAGAAAAAAAAGAAAAATGTAGACACAAGAAACAAATGTAGAATATAATAAAAAATAACAAATTGAAAATGTACATTTGTGATGTTAATTCTGCTTTGGATTTTGTGGTGGTAATAATATTAAGTGTGAGAACTCCAATTTGTATTTCAAGGTTTTTATGGGGAGCAGCTCATTTTTATTCAAGTATCTATCATTTAGTTCTGCAAATCTCTTATTCTCTTATTATGACTTGATGATCTTAAAGGTCTTTTCCAACCTAGATGATTCTATGATTCTATTCCTGTTCAGAATTTATTTTACTAACCATTATGAGCGATTACTGTGTATTAAGCGGAACAGAAAATCTGCAGACAAGAATCTAATGCAAACTCAGAATCTTATGTTGCACCCATTATGTTTTAATTTTTACTTTTTACGTTTTAATTACAGAGCTCAAGCTCACTCTATTTTCTCTAGTCTTTCATATTTTGTTTTCCTTGTGATTTTCCCCTTGTAACTTGAGATAGTCTTTCCCATCTAACAGATGTTATTTCAGAAACTTCATATTAAACTCTATAATCTTTCAAATAGTTGTCTCTCATTTTCCTTTTCATTTCTGGGCACAGCACACATATCCTTTAGTGTGCTTGACTTCTCTCTTGCATTGTGGCTCTGGACCCTTTTAGTGTCAACAGAGCTTCAATTTACTGTCTTCCCCATACCATGTCTCCCACCGGTGGTACTCAAAGTTAGTATCTGTTCTTGTTCTGTTTGCAATGGCAATATTGCAGCCTTAGTACTCCCATGAAATATGGGCTCGAAATCCTGGGCACTAAAGCATCCTGTCACGTGTCGTATTCTATACAGTTAATTGTTTATTGGTTCTGCCTCCACCAATGGGTTCTCAGTTCAGAATTAGAATGCATTTGATTCATAGGATAATTCAGGTTGGAAGGGACCTCAGGACACCTCTGGTCTAACCTTCTGCTCAAAACAGGGTCAAGCTGCACAACTGCACTCTGTGTAGCCTGCTTGGCTGTCCTGATTGATAGCAAAAAATTTTCTCCTGGACTGCTAATTAAATCTAGTTATTACTGTCTGTATTGAGTCTGACTGAGATGGAGTTAATTTTCCCCATAGCAGCCCTCATAGTGCTGTGCTTTTTATTGGTAGCTAGAAAAGGTGTTAATAACACACCAGTGTTTCGGCTACTGCTGAACAGTGTTCACACAGCATCAAGGCTGTCTTTCCAACACTCCCCGACCTCACCCAGTAAGCTGGGGGTGGGCAAGATTTTGGGAGGCAACATGGCCAGGACAGCTGACCCACACTGACCAAAGGGATATTCCGTACCATATGACTTCTGCTCAGCAATAAAAGCTAAGAGAAAGGAGATGTGGGGGTGGGGTACCATTCTTTATTATGATGCTTGTCTTCTGGAGCAACCACTACACTACAGATTTTGAAGCCCTATTTCCTGGGAAGTGGCTGTGCATTGCCTGCTGATGGGAAGTGGAGAATATATCTTCTGTTTTCCTTTGCTTCTTTGTGTGGGCTTTGCTTTTGCTTTAGTAAACTGCCTTTATCTTGACCCACAAATTTTATCCATCTTATTTTCTCCCCTGCCCTGTTCTGCTGAGAAGGGGGAGTGATAGAGTAGCTTGGTGGGCACCTGGCATCCAGCCAAGGTCAACCCACCACCTTATAACACTTGATTTTCCCTGCTGTTGACTGACCATTCCCAGAACTATTTGCCACTAGAATTGCCACAGAATTTCTGAAGTTTGATGTTCTTCAGTTCTAGATACTGATTCCAAATGAAGTAACTCAAGCCCATGGTAGCAGTCTGGAACAGAAAATGTGGAAGAGATCCATTTCCTCCTTTTCAAAAACAACACAGTAAAATTAAGCTTTTTGACATTTTGTGAATTCCTTGTGTCAGTATGTGAATCAACACTTGTTTTCTCTTCAGCACCAGAAGATTATAATTATTCTTGTCAATAGGTGTGGAAATAAGGGAAACATTATCTCCATGAATGCTTATGACTGCAGACAGTAGGTCGTGTCAAGACACACTAGAAGACAATGCAGAATTTCCATCTGTGAGCAGGAATATTTCACCAGAGCTCAAAGTACATCACTGGCCACAGGATTTTTGTTGTTGTTCCTCATAGCTGCAAAGCTCTTAATGTTCACTGAGAGGTATGTGGAGCTTAAATTTTTTTGATAATCTGTGCATTGAGAAGAGTATAAGATCCATCACCACAGAGCTGATTCATGCAGGATACTGTTCAAAAGTTTCCACATTATAAAACTATTCACACAAATATTATTGAGGTTAAAAATACCAACTGAGGGAGCACATCTTCAGAGTGAGAAGTTAGACTTTGATTAGATAACATAAAGATATCTAAATAGCTGTTTCCTGATTCACATTTTTCAGGTTCTCATCTAAATTACCTTTCATCTATCCTTTTCTCTCATCTCATCTTAATGGGAGGAATCTTATGTACAAGTACAAATTAAATTATCAATGCTTACCAGATTTTCAGACGGGTATCTATGTATGTATGAACATACATACATATATACATATAGTCAATTTCCCCACCCAGTCAAGAAGCCCCTATAGACATCTTCAGATCTTCATTATGTTTCCTCAGAACCCCAATTAAAATTCTGGTTTTTCAAGCTGTCTTCAAAGCATCTGACAATTGTTAAACTCATCGAGTTTTCAAACCACTGCCTAATACCATCTCTGGGCTTTATTTTACAACCCCCAGCCTCCAACCATCTGTCTCGCTCCATCTGTTGTCTCGTCTACTACTTAGTTTGAAAATTCTTTGGATAGGGATTGTCTTCTTGGCTCCATTTATGCATAGGGATCCTGGCCTCTAATAGACTTCTAAGTATTATGGTAAAGTAATAATAATAAACAACAACTTCAGTTGTCAGTCAAGAAAGTATATTGCAGTACAGTTTGACCAAACAGAAGGCAAGAGTATATTTACAGTATCTGAAATACTTTATTAATGGGGCAATTTTTTAATGCCTTGCATTCAACATATTCCTGTAATAGTAATTTTTTTTATGTGTATAAGCAGTAGGCATTATTACAACTGACTGTGCTGAAACTGTAATTTAGTTACTGGGGCAATGCAAGTTAAATCTCTACCAGTTTTCTGAGGCTTTAAAGGTTTGCTTGCTTCTTTAAGTTTAGAGCTCCTGATTCTTCTGAAAATTCTGTTTGATTTAGTATTGATAATGTAGTTTGTGGGAATACACTACACTATTAGCCTGAGCTAATAATTGGGAACAAATCTGGACTGAATTTTACTTTGTATTTGCCTTACTCTGCTTACTTATACAGGCTATTTATATGGTTTATTTTATTTTGGTCAATAAACCTATTAATTGTTAAGAAAATAGAGTACTGTATCCTTTCACAGTAAAGCCTGGTCAAATGTATCTCCATTACCATTTCCTCCAGAGAGGCTGTCAGATTTCACTTTAATTCTAAGACTTCTATGAAAGATCACGTTAATTATAGGATTCTTGGCATGGCATTTATATTGTCATTCAGCTTGATTGATGCATATTGCTGAGTTGTCAGTCTAAAAACGTATTAAATTTATTTTTGAAATGTATTTTCATTAACTATTTACTTGTCATATGGAATATAAGATACGCCTTTGAAAAAACTTTCTTAAAAACAAAGATCCAATGTTTTTTACAGATTTTGAGCTTGGGTCTCATTGAGAACCTCTCCATGTCAAAATGCTGAAGCTAAGGAAATTGCTGCAATTTTATTTTTGGGCTTAGCCTCCTAGTCAGGGCATATATTCCCAGCTCAGCCTTCAAAAGCAGGAATCACAGCCTACATGAAAATTTTAAGAAAATTAATAGAGTGTATTATCTTCTGAAGTATATTCTTATGTTCTAGTTTATTAGAAAAAAAAAAAAACAACAAAACAACACTTTGGTATAGGGTAAGAAGTTTCGCTTGACCATATGACACTACTATTTTAGAAGAGTTTTACACAGACCTGCTTATGAAAGTAACAGTATTCAAGTTCTGTAATAATTGATGAAAAGAAAGTAAATAACAAAAAAAATGCAAACAAGTAACATTTTGGGTGGAAAAATGCCTGGTGCTGAATTCTGGTGATGGATTCAGATGATATCTTTGCTGTTACCATGCAACTCCAAAAATCTTATGTACATTTTAATTTTCTCTGCTGCCAGAAATATTCATATATAAAAAAGGTAAAATATCCTATAGACTATTACTGTTGGAAAGAAATAAAAAAGAAAGGAAAATGAATGAGCTAATATATATTTATATGAATATAAAATATATTTTCAATAGCTAATGTTTTGAAACAACACATCCCAGCAGTTATACCTGTTAAGTAACCAAAGTAGACAGGCTATTATCTTTCTAAAAAAATTCCAGCCCCCTCAAAAGCTGTGCTAAACCTGCTGTTGGTGAAACACTTTCCATCTCGTGGGTTGAACATTTGACTCATGTGATTGCCTCCTGCTCTTACAGAAACCTGGTGCTATGATGAAGATGGCAGTGAATATCAGAAAATATAATTTACTTAGTCCTGATTTCAAATAAACCAGTGAGCTTGTGGCTACTTCACCTCTAATTCTCTGTGGTAAAGGAGGGAAGGCTGAAGGCCAAAGGATTAAGAATTTTTGGTAATATAATGAAACACTATCCACAGTTGAGAGTAGAACAAGTATATAAACATTATGAATGAGTTCCAGTGTATTGTCTTTGATATCTTTCAGTTCACAGTAGTGCATCTGATTTTTTCTTTCTGTTTTCCTAGGTTTAATAAATACCATGTCAAAACACTTTAGAAGACTGTAAAAAATATTTACAGACTTCTGAGTGCCAACAATATTACTGTAATTATCATAGAAGTGATGTACAGCATTAAAAAAACATTCTTATTTAAGAATTTATTATTTAAATAGTGCAGTTGAAAGGCACGATCAAGTAACTGCATAACACAGTCAAGGGAAGCAGAGAATCTACTTCATTGTGTAGAACAGTTAATTTATCTTCTTCACTCTGAAATCCTGCTTGTCACATAAAACCGTGAGGGCAGAGCTGAAGCTCAGTAACATAAGGCTTACTAAAAAATAAAATACATTTCAACCTCACTTTTAAAATGGTAAGATGCAAATTAATTAGGATGCTGCCAAATGAATTATGCAGTTTATATTTCAGAATTGCTTGACAAATTTATGTGGACTGAGTTTTGGGTACCCAGCTTGAAGTAAATGTGCAGTTTAGTTATTATTTGTATAGAAACAGCACATGAGTTCAATCATAGAACATGGAACAAAATTAAGAGTTTGCACCCAATGGGTAGACAATTTAACCCCACCCCAGCATCTTAAAAGTTCAGGCACAAAGTATTGGATCAACCTGTTCTAACTTCAGGTACCTATAACATATATACAAGTCAGTCACTGTGACTTCCTTTACAGTCAGTGGAGAAAACGAAGTATCTTCAGCATGAGTCCCCTCAACCTAAGAGACACGGGATAGATCGTGTTATTTCTCTGCAGTAAGTGGAAAGATAGTGTAATTAACTACTCTGATGTGACCTCTAAAGTAATCTCACCCAAAGTATTTCAAAATATGACACGCCAAAATAATTCATAAAAGATGAAAAAATATTCCTGAAAATCTTTGTAGAAAGATCATTTATCTTTAAGCTGTAATTCAAATTATCATCTGCAGTAGTTTATGATTAATTGCAATATTCTATTACAAGGAACTTTCAATGTATTCAAAAGGTTTACTTGAACTTTTAAATTTTTTTTTGCAGGTTATTAAAGAAGTAATGATGTAATCTTTCTGAGGTGTTCACTGCCCCTATGTTCTGGAAAGGAAGAGAGTTATTACACTGCAAAATGTAACAAAAAATGGTCTTATATTTTAAACAAAATTACTAAGTTGAATTAATTGCTTACCAAACCATGTTACTGAGTGATACATAAAGAACAGATGACATTTGCATAAAAACATACAGAGGGACTGGTGGAAGGAAGAATTACAGATTTGGTAGCCTATGATGTCGATCTGCAGACCCATGATCTTAGATGCAGAACTCTCCTTTGACTTAGAAATACAACTGGGCAACACTTATAACAAAAGCTTTTGAGAGTTTTAACTGCTCTGTTTTTCTCCATTCGAGAAGAACTAGGAGACATAGAGGCATGACAGTTTACTCCTTTTGAACTTTCCCCTTCTTTAAGAGTGAAAAACACCTAAAAATTAATTTTTACATTATAGGTAGGTAAATATTTTCTCTGTATGGTTTATCTAATTCATGTTTAGTTTATGATAGGAGATATTATTAGAAGGCAGTGCCTGTAAACTTGTGGATTGTATTTTGTTGTGTTTTTTTTGTTTTGGTTTGGTTTTGTTGTTTGGGTTTTTTTCCCTCAAAAAAAAAGGTCTTAGTTTACAACTTCATTTGGGTATTCATTTGTTCCCAGATTCCATGAGCTAGCACCTTGTTGCTCTGAATAATGGTAAGGAAGAAATGTCCCAGAAGAGGTCTTGTGAGGATAGTGTATCTGACTGATGATAGTGTGCAAGTGCAGAACCCGGAAGGTTAACAGATGCACCATGCTTCTCAGAGTCATTCCTGATGCCTTATCCACTGTGAATCCAGCTGTTTATCTTGATATGATATTGGGCCCTCCATGCATTCAGGAGACTGAACAATGTAATGGGTAGGATTACGGTCTGAAGCACACTACTGTGTTCATGACATATTTGTATTCCAGGTTCTACATGAAATTGTGAAATTATTTCTGATCTACTTATGTAGGTATGGCAGGACTTTTAAAGAAGAAGGAATTGGTTGTTCCTGTCAGGCATAATTTCTTCACAATTTTTCATCCATTTCCCTGGCTGCTAAGAGCCAAAAATGTACATCAAAAGACATTTTTCGGAATTGAAATTAATCAAAGGCCTTCAGTCTCTTCTCTTTTCCCAGTCATTTGTAATTAAAAGTTAGTGATAACTTTATTTACAGCTTCTCCAGCTAACAACAGTTTCAGAACTAAATGTTGTAATTGGTAGATCTTAGTTTTCCCAGACCACTTGATTTTTCTTTAAGCAATAATCATATGGTGAGAATCTCTTTGCATCAAACAATTTCCCCCAGTTTGGTAATCATAAAATCATTTATGTTCTAATCTCTGCATTTTTTCTGTTTGGGTCAACTGTTAATTTATTCTGGTAATTATAGCACTTCTCATCAATCTGGAAAAGTCTGTCTATTTAGAATGCTGGGTGAGCTAAGCTTCATTTGAGAAAGTAATCTAAATCTTTGCTTAAAATGTAAATCCTGAATTTGCAAATAAAATATTAGTTTGCACAAAGAACTCAATGGAAGTTCGTACTAAAATATGAAAACTTGTGATGTGCTATGGTTACCCTAACTAATAAGAAGACTATTGTAAAAATGGAATGTCTTTGAGTTATTAAATAAAAATTTTAGAGGAGATAAAAAATGCACTGGGAGACACACTGGAAAGTTCTGGACAGGCAACAAAGAAAGGTAGATAAAAGATTGGGCCTTAGCTGAATATTCCGGAAATACAAACCCCAGTTATTATTAAAAATTGAGATAACAAAAAATATAACAGATAAAGAGACTTGTTTTTTTTCTTTATCAAAAGACACAACCTTTGGAATCCACTCTTCCAAGACATTAGACTCCTATTGCTTACAATGCTCATAAAACAATACTTTTGTACTGTACAGTTCTGTAACATCCTATTTGATAGCAACCCAAGACCGTATCAGACAAATTTCTGCAGTGTTTACTAGGAAAAACTAAGGCACAGTAGCGAAAAGAAAGGGACTGTTACAATATATTTTCACAGGTCAGACCTCAGGTAAGAAGAGATGACATGAATACTTACAATGAAGGAGTTCACTGTAACTGAGCTTATTTTCTTATGGTTACATTTAAATAGTCATTTTTTTAGGTAACTGGAAAGGGAAAATCCATATTTTGCCAAAGCCAGCTGGATTTTTGTCATTGATCTACTGGGGGCAGACTTTCATGTTCATTGCATTTACTGGCAGCTTTCATGAAAGTTAAACCATAATGGTAATGAAAAACTAAAAAAAAAAAAAAAAAAAAAAAAAGAAAAAAAAAGAGAAGAATGGGATTCTTTTCTATTTTCTGTATATTATTTGGTTATTAAACTTTAATTAGAATGTTTTGGTTTATCCATTTGACGTGTTTATGTACTTATTAACTTTATAAAAAGGAGCAATGATTATTCCATTCCAGTAATATCTTTAAAATTAAGGTAAAACCTATAATATATGTAAACATGCCACATAGTACTCAGCTAGCATCATTCAACCAAAAGTAAATTAAATACTTATTCTCTATGTTAGTTACCTGATGTTAGGCTTGAATTTTTTTTTCCAGTTTAGATGCTCTCCACCATGTTTCATTCCAGTAAGTGACTGCTTTCAACATGAACTTTACTTTGTTTTCTTAAAGAAGCAAAGGGCTTTCATAAACAGACCTTTTTTACACAGGAGATGAAAGTACAGATCATGTTTGCTTTTTTTTTTTTTTTAAATTAACCTTTATAGTACAAACCCTCCAGATTTTAAAACAACATTTTTGAACATATCTGTGTATAGTGCTAATGGGTAAGGAAAACAACAATCAACTAGTACATAAATTTGGCAGATTGAACAGGTCCGTGAAATCAAACTACCAGGAATAAGATCCCAGGTTCCAGGAAAACTGAGTAATCTATTTGATTACTCGAGCCTATAAGTCATCTTTAATTTGACTGCTGATAAAAGAATAGCAATTCTATAGCAATTTAAAAAAAGTGAAAAATTAACTGAATTAATTTGGAAATTAGGAAAATATTGTCAAGTGTCTCTGGAAGGTGGAGGAAAGAAGAAATTAAATTTCTTAGAGATTTTTTTTACTTGTTTCTAGATAGCAAATAAATTAAAACGTTACAGTTTAAATATCATAGATTTTTTCCTTTGTTTTATTTACAGTAATATAGACCCCAGTTATTTCTACATTTTTAAAGAGAGATTTCTGCGTAAAACTGCTCTAATAACATGAAATGTCTAAGAGTCTTTTAAATGCAGGTAGGACAAGGCTTCATCTACCATTGCTAAGCAACCATATAAATTTGATTTTATGTTCTCAGTTTTTCTGAAATTAGACTTATCCACCAGTTACTGGGCTTGTCTGTACATCCAGTGAAGTCATAGTTAAAGTTATTACCTTAAAAAAGCCCTTATTTTGTTATTGCTTTTGGCTTTATTTGTTGAGCTCCTGACAAGTTAGACATAGATCCCAGGCAAACAAAGAGTTTAAGTCTGTGCTTAAGTCTAAGCACATGGTTTTATCTAATTAAAATTCTGGATGGATGTTGCAGACTTCCAGCCTTCAGTCTTAATACAGTTGGAACTCACAATTAGATCAGAAGGAATTATGCTTTCAGTAACAAAAATATCAGTGCTGAGGGATGAAGGTTTGTTGTGATCCTAGTAACAAAGAAAAGGAAAGCTTTGACCACACCATAAAAATATTTTACTCCTGCAAAAAATCTTTTCTGTAGTATGAGAAAGCCCAATCATGTATTCTGAAATCCTGTCTATATTGCACTCAGAAATCCATTGACAACTTCAGTGAAACAATATCATTATTTTTGGAGTAAGAATCTGTTACAGAATGATTCTGGTATAGGGCTGTTGCATACTACAGAATAGATAAAATCCAAAGTTTCACTAAGGTAGTATAAATAGGTGCACATAAATTTCTTGCACATAAATACTTCAGACAACCATGGAGAAGTTTCTCAGAAGTTTCTTTGTTTCTTAGTGATTTCCTTGCATAGTTTTCATTTTTCTTTCAGGGAATATGGATGTTATTTTTCACATTGAATTCTGATTAATTTGTGGTTGACTAAGAGATAATGAATATTCTAATATTTTATAATCACCAATGAAAGTGGAAATAATATTTTTAGATGACAACATTTAGGTTACCCCTACATGCTAGATCAGCTGTTCTTAACACACCACCTGAAATGAGACTGTCATGAAAGAGGGCGCTGAATAGCAAAGCAGATTTCAATACTTTCTCAGTTCTACTCTGCTCTGATACTGGTATCCTTGTAAATCTGGAAAATATGCCTGCGTATTCAGCCCTTCCTGTAAAAAGCAGGAGGCACTATTCATCCACAAGTGTTGGGTTATAACATTGTTTTACAAAATATTACATGAGGAGAACTGTTTTAAATGTAAGTACTTCAAAGTATTGTGTATGCAAAATATTAAATAAGAGTTGAGCTGGCAGCCAGCGCTGTTGTATGGATTTATCCTAAATTCCCATGAGTCTGGCACAACTGGGACATGAGTTTTATTTCTGCTGCGAGTACTATTAGGAGAGAGTTTTGGTCAATAAACAGTAAAGTATCAGTGTCACCCAGCAGACACCTTTACTGAACATTTTCTTGGTGATAGGCAGCAGGTAGAATTACTTAAAATAAATATCTTACAAATCTCTCTCTCTCTGTCCTTTTAATGACACCTAATAAAGACAACACCAATTATTGATAGCTATCTAGTAGAGTGAATATCCCAGAAAGTTTTTATTGTAGAAAGTAAAAGCCTGATGTAAACTTCAATGAACTAATAGGAAGAACTTGTTTAGAAGGCTGGATTGGCATTACATTGCTAAGAAAACGTTGCTTTATTCTAGAATAGTAGAATCCTGAAGGTTGGGGAAACAGCCTTTCCTAAATGTAATTCATTTTTTAAAGGTTTCCTGAAGGTTCAATGTGGATTTAAGATGAAGAATTTCAAGCCTGCAGACATAAATAAAATACGTTCTTTATTGTTTGATCCAAGAATATTTTTTCTCATCAGCAGAAAAAAAATATCATTATTCAAAGAAAATAAAATGACTGATATGTTCAAACTAGTCTTCATTCAAATCATGCTGTTTTATCACCACAAGTCAAAGTATTTACTGTATTTCTGTACCTCTGCTTTCCTTTATTTGAGATTATCTAACACTGATTAAGCAGTTTAATTTATAAATTCTGTATGGAATCTGGTATGTAGAGGTAGGCTTCCTTAACGGTTTGTAATTCTAATGTTTCACATTTAAAGCTCCTATTTTCCTTTTAAGTTTTCAGAATCGAATTATTTGAAAAGAGCTGTTGATGCATAGCATCAAATTTAACTCTACCTAATCAGTACAAACATACAAACTTAGCAAGGAAATAAAATAAGAACACTTACCAACTAAGAAAAAAATGTGTGTGAAATGAAATAACGGCCAAAGATTTAAAGTCACTCTCTGGAACTGGAAAGGAACAGAGAATCCCACATGGTGTTGCCAATCTATAAATAAGCAATTAAATTTATTGGCTATAGCAGAACAACTTCCATGTTTACATGTTCACTCATGTGTATACAGGCTACACAGTTTGGCCCTGAGTGAATACTTCTGAATAAAGAATCCAATAACATAAAGCAGTATTGATGTGCAAGCTAAAAAGAGCTAAACCTTGAATGAATTTCAGGGATTCTTTTTTTCCAAACAGTGTCTGTTTTATACTAGTTATACATAAAAAAAAAAAAAAAAAAAAAAAAAAAAAAAAAAAAAAAAAAAAAAAGTAAATGCTTTTGGTGAAGAAGATCATCATGGAAAGAAAACTTTTCTTCTATAAAGTATTATTTTTAACGGTATTTTGAAATCCACCCCCTTCTTGACCCATCCAGTCTTTGACCTTGTCAAGTTTAATAGTTTTTAACTTTTATTCCGCTGTCATATTCTTCTCTCATTTTCCTTGCTAAAAAAATTGCCATCTGTGTAAATCAACAATATTTTCATTCTTAAGACATCTTCTCCCACAACATATGTCTTCAATTCCTAATGTGAATCAGAATACTTCAAGAATGTTGTCAACCATCATGCCACCAATCTGATGGAAACAGCCTTGACATTTTGCCAATTAAACTGTACACTTTGAAGAAAAATATAAATAGCACTTGCTGTGTTGCAAAATTCAATAAAACTGACTAGGATAATGAAACATAGAATTTCCTATATTTTTAGGGAGATTCATGGAATAAGAGTAAATTTTGCGGTACACTTATTAAATTACATTTGTAGTACTAGATTTTTTTAAAAATTAGATATATCTTTAGAGAGGTTTTTTTACAGCTAAATGATAAAAAGAATTAAAACAACAAAACATACATTTGCATAATTCTGGAAGCATGTCATAATATAAAAAATGTTCAGGCCATGGAATCTACATCAAATTATATTGTTGCCTACCTCTTGCATTCTAATTGCTGATTCTAAAGTAGTCAAGATCTTTTATTACCTTCAAGGATGCATTAATTTGACATTTTTTCAGCACTACAGAATTTCTAAAATATATTTTGCCATTAGAAAACAAGAACTTTTAAGGACTTGAAAGGATGTGGGAGAGAACAGAAAGTTCAAATGTGGATGGAAAGAGTCTTTCATGTGATTTACTTTGGAGAGTGTGTTCTATGGAAAACTGGTTTCAGTTGGAAGAAATGAGCCTTTGGAGCCTTCAGTATTACTGCCTGTACATGACATATTCTGCACTAGCTTTTTTTCATAGAACTTTGAACAGTTTAGTCCTGAAAGGTACTGTATGTCTTGTCCCTTCCGTATTCAAAGGTTTTCAGCAAGGCTAGTTGAAAGCCGAAATTTTTCCAATTTTGTTTTGACCACACAAATTCCTTCCCAAGAAAAAGACTGCGTTTCAGAATGTATCTTTGGGGTTTTTTGTCCGTAAAGGCTAGATGGTCCAACCTTGATAAATCCCAAATGTCAAAGAAAAGATAAATTATGATTGCCTAATGTGGTGGTTTGACCCTGGTTGGATGCCAGGGACCCACCAAAGCCACTCTATCACTCCCCTCTTAAAACAGACAGAGGAGAGAAAAATAAATCAAAGGGCTCATGGGTCAAGATAAGGACAGGGAGAGATCATTTATCAGTTACCATCGTGGGCAAAACAGACTCAACTTGGAAAAATTAATTTAATTTATTATCAATCAAAATCAGAGAAGGAGAGGATAAAACCTGCTAAATCTTAAAACACCTTCCCCTCACCCCTCCCTTCTTTCTGGGCTCAACTTCACTCCCAGTTTCTCTGCCTACTCCCCACAGCAACGCAGGGGGACGGGAATGGGGGTTGGGGTCAGTTCATCACACATTGTCTCTGCCACTTCTTCTTCCTAGGGAGAGGACTCTTCCCCTGCTCATGCGTGGGGTCCCTCTCACGGGAGACAGTCCTCCACGAACTTCTCCAACGTGAGTCCTTCCCACGGGATACAGTTCGTCATGAACTGCTCCAGCATGGGTCCATAATTTCCACGGGGTGCAGTCCCTCTGGAGCAGACTGCTCCAGCGTTGGGACCCCTGCGGGGTCACAAGTTCTGCCAGAAAACCTGCTTCAGCGTGGGCTCCTCCCCCCGTGGGTCCACAAAGTCTTGCCAGGAACCTGATCTGGTGCAGGCATCCCATGGGGTCACAGCCTCCTTCCTTTGGGCATCCACCTGCTCCGTCGTGGGGTCCTCCACAGACTACAGGTGGAAATCTGCTCCACCGTGGACCTCCCACAGAAGCCACCCCCGTAGCCCCCCCACTACCAAGACCTTGCCACACAAACCCAATACACCTAACAACTGTTTTTTGCAGGTTTCATATATAGTTACATCACATCTAGACATCACATCATCTGGATACATAACAGGATGCGATTCAATATGCAAACTTCAGTATGCAAAAGAAGTATAAAAGGACCTTACCCACACTAAAAGCCTGAATTTCTGTCTGTGAAGTGTTAATTGCTGACAAAGACTAATGCAGTCTTCTCCATCCAGAGTGGGAAGGAAGAACTATTGCTCTAGGCAACTAATAATTTCTCTGCAAAACCTTGCTACCCACTGAACAACAAAACTGACTTGATAAAGCTATTTTTCTTCTTTAAACTCTAACTCTGTTTTTCTCTTTGGACTTCTCCATTACTTATTCTCTGTATTTCCGTAAGGGATATGTGGAACCTCTGATTTAGCTTGTAAAAAGAGAGCTATTTGCTTTAAATCTGAATCTCATCTATTTTAAGATTGTACTAATTTTGGCACAACTATCAAGGCGACACATCATTTCAAAGAACATTTTTAAAACTCAACAGCAGTTTACGTGAGGAAACCTTTATTTCTTGTGTCACTATTTACCCAAATTGAGATTATCACCAGTCTTTATTATGTTCTTTCTTATGTTTTAAGACAGATATTAAAAAAAAAAAAAAGTACAGCAGATGATGATAAGATACTTCATCCCATGGTGAGAGTAACAAGCAAGATGAGATTGATGTAGAATGAAATTTGCATTCCAGTCGATGTTCGTGTGTATAATCAAGTACTGTGTGCAGTTAAATGAGTCTGTTGTCTTGCTATAATGAGTATCTACATCCATCCTAACAGTTAATGAGGAATAAATGACTTATTATCAATGAATGGCAGTATCTAAATAGCTCTGCAACAAAAACAGAATATTAATATGTGTAGCTAAAATAGATCTTAAATGATAATGAACTTACTCAGACTATTAATTATTTTAAAAGCCTCTAGTAAAGTTTACTGCTTCTGGATGGAATTGAATCTCAGCTGGTTCAAGTGCCCTTATATCTTTGCAGACAGAGGTAACAAATGACCCTTTAAAATTGTGTCTCAGAACTGAATGGAAAAGGGCTTTTATAAAACACAAGGGTTGCCATGCTTTCAGACCATGGATCTCTCTAGTTTAGCATTTTATTCCCACCAGAAATTAAGCCTACTCACTTTGGTGGAAGCAGCAAGAATTGTCTCTGTAGCTGATTGTGCATTAACTGACTCACTTCCTAATCATCGCTTGAGGGTGATCCTGTGCCCTGAGGCAAAAAGGCTTATGCTTTTTACTTTCTTTTAAAAAAAAAAAAAAATAAATAATTCTAGTACAATGGAAAGATCTCATTGCCACGTGAATGTCAGATTAATTTCTGAACATTTCTAAATTCTTGTTCTCAGTGATACCATGTTCAAATCATGAAATTGCAACTATTGCAGAAATCTGGCTGCTTGTTCAAGTATTCCTAGCAGCGAGTAGACGAGATAACTGCTTATATACATGGACTAACAAATTCTGGATTCAGACTTTTTATGGACTTTCATTTAATACTTCCTATTCCCAGAGCTTTGCTTGATGCAGGAAAATTAAATATCTCAGATAACCTTAGTAAAACAGTAGAACATTAAGCAAGTTTTGACTTTGCCATCTGATGCCACATAGTTTGCATAAAACTTTGCCTGGATTTCATAATCCCCAGAACACAGTTCTTGACACGTTTATTTTCAGATTCTTCTATTGAGCACAGGAAATTAACACAGGGAAAAGAGTTTAAGAGGAATAATTTTGGGATGGGAATCATTATTATAGGTATTTTTAATCAATTTTCCCTTTTCACTTAGATATTATGAGAGCAATATTTATGAAAATTGTTGTATTTCTAGAAGAAAAGATAGGTTCCACTCTGATGCTGTAAGCAAAATTTTATACAATACAGAAACACAAGTAAAATATTAAACTCCAGTGTAACTTCGTATAAGTACACAGGTCAACAAGTCTAAATGTAAATTGTTATATAATAAACAGAACTCTGTCATCTGATATAAACATATTAATGTATCTATACAGCTAATTAATGTGTATGTTTGAGTGTTACACTGGACTTGAAAGAATCAATATCTGTTTTTTAGTTAATGAATGTTCCCAGAAGGACAGGATGTCATCCAAAGACACCTGGACAAGCTGGAGAGGTGGGCCTGTGTGAACCTCATGAGGTTCAACAAGGCCAAGTGCGAGGTCCTGCACCTGGGTCGGGGTAACCCCCAGTGTCAGTACAGGCTGAGGGAAGAAAGGATCAAGAGCAGCCCTGCCGAGAGGGACTTGGGGGTGCTGGTGGATGAAAAGCTGGACATGAGCTGGCAATGTGCGCTGGCAGCCCAGAAGGCCAACCGTACTCTGGGCTGCATCAGGAGAAGCATGGCCAGCAGGTCGAGGGAGGTGATTCTGCCCCTCTACTCTGCTCTAGTGAGACCTCACCTGGAGTACTGAGTCCACCTCTGGAGCCCTCAGCACAAGGACATGGAACAGTTGGAGTGCGTCCAGAGGAGGGCTACAAAAATGATCCGAGGGCTGGAGCACCTCTCCTGTGAGGACAGGCTGAGGGAGTTGGGCTTGTTCAGCCTAGAGAAGAGAAGGCTGTGGGGAGACCGGATTACGGCTTTTCAGGCCCCCCTTAAAGGGGGCCTATAGGAAAGATGGGGAAAATCTTTTTAGTAGGGCCAGCTGTTACAGGACAAGGGGTAATGGTTTCAAACTAAACCAGGGTAGGTTTAGACTAGATATAAGGAAGAAATTCTTTACAATGAGGGTGGTGAAACACTGGAACAGGTTGCCCAGAGAGGTAGTGGAGGCCTCATCCCTGGAAGCACTCAAGGCCAGGTTGGACGGGGCTCTGAGCAACCTGATCTAGTTAGCGGTGTCCCTGCTCACTGCAGGGGGGTTGGACTAGACGACCTCTAGGGGTCCCTTCCAACCCAAAACATTCTATGATTCTATGATTCTATGAAATCTATTTAGTCACCATGAGAGATTTTCAGAACATTTCCATAATAAATTTTTATTATACTTCTTGTCCAGATTCAGAGAAACTCTCAAAGTAGGCATAGAAACCAATTATACTGTTTCCCTCTATGTATCCTTTCATGCTTTCATTTCACCTGAAATTCAATCTTCGTAATATTATGTTGTTTTAAGATAAGGCCTGTTTATAGACAGTATACAGGAAAATCACAAAAATTGACCTGAAGCTTAAACAAAAGTCATCTAAGTCTGTGTATGTTAACTACAGTTTTAGCTCAGCTCTGTGTTCAGTCTGGTGTCTGTTAGAGAAAAAAGCATCTCTGTTACTGATTTTCTATGATCTCTTCAAAGATTTTGCCTTCCCGTTACACATTTTGACAGTTAGCTTGACAAATACACTCTCACTTTTGCATATTTCCCCTTAGCATTTTCTCCTTAACTGAGCTAAAACAAATGGGTATCTCTCCATCCAAGTACTTGATGACTTAAATGCCATCAACAAAACAGTAAGGTGAATTAAAAGACATCTAGGACACCATGTGTCAAGATATTTGAGTAGTTTTTGTTACACCCAAAGTCTTCTTATCGGTCGAAAGGAAATACGTGATGTGTAAAGCCAGTAATTTATTAGTGTAATTGAAATCTTAACAGTATAGTTGAAGACTTACTATAAATCTTAATAAGTCTTCATAAAAATGAAAAATTAATTAAAAATTTATATATATGTGTTCATTTATACATTTATGTATATTCATTTATATGTTCATATATTAAATAACATATTAGGTACGTCATTTATTTAATATAATTTAATCATTGGTTTATACACAGAAAAAGTTTTAAAAAACAATATACAGTTCAAAATAACATACTACTGGACTAAGGGCTTTATTGTCTGGACTTAACAGTAGACACTTTGCTCCAGGATACATTTTTTCTAAGAAACATATGCTTCATGCCTTCTTCCTTACACGTTTTTTAAAAGTAGAAATCAAATCCTAATTACAGAGACAATTGACAAATGACTCCAGCATATACAATAGATGAGTCAAAGACTAAATAAGTTCTGATTCAGCAGAAACACCCAATTCAGTAAGAATGCCATTTCCTCAGATATGTCACTGCTACAGTGGTACCTGTGCAAGGTTTTCTTTGAAATTCCAAGGACTGAAGCATTTGCTATAAAAGAAAATGGGAATCCAAATATACTTCATGAGGAGATGATGCATTCCCAAGATTTGAGGATTTTCTGAGAAGAATGCTTAAGCTATTCAGAAAGTATTCTGCATCCAAGAAAATTTCACTTTAAATAACACACCTCTTTATAAATGTGAGCACTTAATCAAAGTAAAAGTTTGTCCCTTCAATAAAGAATTTCAGTTGATCTCTAGACAGCATGTGGGAACAACGAGAACAGGGGAACTGTCGAAATCCTAATTTTCTACCAAATCTTAACCTAAATAAAACCAGTTTAAGATACCATCAAAAACGTGCTAAAACAGGAAGCCAAAGTTTATTCAGTTGCATGCACCACACACTGAATGCTTTCTGAAAATTATGTGCTACTTTTTCATGAATAGCATGACAAAATTGCTTCAAACATACCAAAAAGGCCTCTCCTTTGGCCTGTGCAAAAAACAGAAGAATTTTCAAGATAAAACAAGCAGTGGAAGCATTGCTGAGAGAAGGATAGGCACTTTGGATGATTCTAAAAAATAAAAAAAATTAGTAGGTACTAGAATGGTGGGAATAGGCCTTAATGTAGGAAGCATTGGCTATACTGTAATAAATCAGATTCAAATTTTAGAATGTATTGGTTCGATGTTAGGAGTAAACAACCCCCCCCAACTTTTTATATCAATGTTTTCCAAATTTCTCACATCATAGCTTGTCTTTACACCTGGTGTTTATTTGACTGAAAGGGTGTAGTATCACACTAGCAAGGGAAAATGCCACGGTCAAAATAAACTGCAAGGACAGCAGTGCTTTGACTGTAACCCGAAATCAATTTTCAAGGGAAGTGTTAAAGTATATTACATAAAAAATTATTTAAGTTTAAAAATATGCTTTTGTGTTCATTTAAGTAAGAGAAATAATATACAGAGTTGGTTTTTGTATATAAAGAGTTCAAGATGCTGTGTTCATTTGTTAGTTGTGGTTAAATTATACTAATGGAGTTTCCTGGATCAAGTCATCTTGATGTTGCTGAAATGTTAGGGAGAAAACACTTGGTACAATAATAGCTTTGCTCAATCATATCTTTGCTATGTAAGATTAATAAACTTATTTTATTTATCATTTATAGTAGCACTAGGGAATCTAACTTGCTTGCTTAAGTAAAGACACAGATCTCTTTTTCTTATTTTTATGATGAAATCAATTTTAAAGTTTCATTTCAGTATCTGGTTGTCAGTTTCTATCCATCAGTTATTCTTTTCTACTTCATTCTAAAAAGGTTTTCCCTGGTACACTCTATTTCATAGCTTTTTCAAAGAAATCACATGAAAAGTGTGAAAGCATTCAGTGAGCCATACATGCCTACATAAAGTTAAATATACTTTTTATCTCAGTTGCATATTTATTTTATGCAGTATGTCAGTTGATTTGCAGTGAGTTGAAAATTTGAGTGTTGCTTTTCATATCAAGTCACACATTAAAAATATTATCTGGTAGCTAGAACTATTCTACTGTGATTGAAGCCATCCCCAGCCCCTTTAATTTTGCATGTTTCTGCTGTGGGCAGCAGTCCTCAGGTATACTGTTTAAATACAGAGTGATGGGTTTGGCATCAATACAGTTATTCACACCTTCTGTAGAAAACCAGAACATACCATTAATTCATTTATGTTTCATTGACAGAGCACATCCATTTTCTAAATTGTTGCAAGGATGTGTGCTATCGTTAAGATTGTCAAATGATGTTACTTACACGAAACTTTGAAGCCATGGAGGTCTTTTGTGAGCAAGAATGTTGGCAAGCTGGCTTATATTTGTTCACAGAAGTATAGTCGGTTCTGTGCTTTACAGGCAGGTGGATGGTAACCTGCTGGTCAAATCTCAAACATATTGAGGGCAAATAGCTACCAATATATAGCATAAGCTTTACTGGATTACACTATGAAATTTTCAGTCTTTCATAATAGTGGTAGAGAGAACATCGACTATACCGAAGGAGAAAGAAACATGAAGGACACATTACAGAATATGGGACAGAGGAAAATTTTTAAAAGTTTTGCTTTCTAAAGGAAAACAATGGAAGCCATACTCCGAAGGGTAAATTTTCTAAAGGACTTAATTGAAGTAGAAAATTAAACTAATGATTGTTGGTGAAGCAAACTATGGAGGAAGTGAACTGCTTTCAGAAAAAGTTCCCATGTTAAAATTGTTGAACTAGTTGACAAATGGCAAAAGCTATCTGAAAAAAAGGGAATAGACTGCTTCTGAAATGTGTAAGAAGCAAAATAGTGTTAGCAATGTGCTTGGTTTCAGGATTCCAGCACAATCTTCTTTGCTTCTTTCCTTGCCTATCTTTCATTTTTCAAAATTATGAAAATCTTATGCTTAACCAGGCATTCCAGAGGCCTTTGGAATGATTTTCTGATATATGGTTTTTCAAGAGACACCTAACATCCAGCAAAAGTAAATAAGATCTACTTCCAAGTATCCGTATCCTTATATAAAAATATGGATATCTACTCCTTACAGCTGAGAAACTGACTTTCAAGTTCAGTGGCCCAACCCCAAAAACTCATAACATATGGGATCAAGCAGCTGATCAATCTTAAACAAAAGATCAGTTTTGCTTTATTTTTTCATGTGTGTAAATATAGTCTTGAATCCTTTCTTTGAAATGAAAATGAAAGTATTTCATTGCGAGTTAAAGATTTTGATTTTCAAATTTTGTTCTTTTCAGGAGAGTTTGACACAAAGTCAGAGTATCAGTTGTATTTTTTTCATAAATAACTATTCAAAACATTTCCAAATGCACTTTAATTTTTATTTAAACTAAGGTAGCTCATCATAACTTGGGAGGCAAGTCTATGTTTATAAAATCATATTGTATTTATAGGTCAGGAAAGCATGTCCAAGTGGGTTTTTTTAGTCTGTTTCTCAATCAGAAAAAGTGTTAAATGCACCTATGATGAGACCTTGAGTCAGCCAGCTGTTCTAGGTAGGTCTAATGTTGCTGTTTTTCTTAAAGCAAATAAAACATCAGCTACATTTAAAGCTTACAAATGCTTAAGATAGGCTTTAATAAAAGACAAAATCAAAACTGGTGCATTTTTTTAAGTGGAACAGCCCTGCCTGGTGATAAAAATATAAGTAAAAAAGTTTCTTAAAGAAATCTCCCTGGCCCTTTCTGTCTATATAGGACTGGTGCTGTCCTCCAGCCTGGCTCTCAGTTTAGAACTTGGTGCCTATGACAAGTATCTTTCATGCTACTACCTTTTAGTCCTGCATACGTCTGCTTCTTTCTTGTTATCAGAAGCATCACAGGATTTTTTGCTGCTCATTTAGATTTCTTACTTTCTTAGTCTCCTCCATGCTGCTTATCCTGCAGCAGCCTTGTTCAGCTGACCATGCCCAGTTGCTCTCTGGGAAGGACTAGTATGTTCCTGACAGTAACTGAGGCATAGCATCATGGCAGTCATCTCACCCAGCCCCAGACTACTGGCAGAAAATAGCACAGGCTACTCAACAATGGTCACTATTAAAGATATTTCCTCACTATACAGACACAACGCAAAAATAAGAAAATAAGTGATGGTTAAAGTAGTCATAGATGTTCAACTTCATCAGCCTCACAAATCTTCCATGACAGAACAATCTGCGTATGTAGTTAAGACTGATTTGCTAACTCCCTATTTTCAATTTTACTCTTTACCCCATACTCCATAAGGCCATTGGGTCTACCTGCTGAAATGACCTGGTTCATTGTCTTGGCAAATATACACATTACCAAGTCTTCTGCCTAGTTACTAGGTAGTAATATGGTAAATATCAACATCTAATTTCACCAGTCATCAGAGACATTATAAATGTATAATGTATCCTCTACTCATCCACAAGTATCACCTCTACATTTCTGTTGACTTTTTTAATTAAAAAAACTCCACAAAACAAATCTCATCATTAAAGTCAGGTTTGTTGTAAGAGTTAAGAGCTTTTTATAAGTACATCAATAATAACCTAACATGTAAGACAGATACAAGTATTGCCATTAGAATAGCTGTAATAGGGATTGCTTATTTGTCTGTGTTGTTTGGCAAGAAATTATAGCTTTTTCTCATACAAAATAAATGACCAATTGACCTGGATGATTGCATTCCATACTATAGATTATTCACAAACTAGCCAATTATGCAAATATGTAGTCATTTGGGACTGAAAGGCACGTCTAAATAGAGCATTTCAATGAAGCCTGGGAAATGCATCTAATTCATCTGAAGGATATTTTAGAGGATGTTCATCTTATGACAGCATGCTGCCGAGTGATTCTTCTTTCTGCTTTCACAGAACAAATATTTAGTTCTCAGAACTGAAGGGAAAATTCTTAAAATATTTCACAATTTAAAAAAGAAATTAATTTTAAGAAAGAAATATGTAATGAATATAACTATAATTTTTGAGTCTCAGTCATGCCTCCTAAATATATGGGATGTCAGTGTTGCCTCTCTATCTTGTTTAACTATTAAAGAGGAACATAAATGGTAAAGAAATACCATACATGACATTAGCACAGAGAAGGTCAGTCAACATGCATCTGGCCACAAAGTCACATGAATTCTTTCTATGCTCTGGTGGGATCAGTTTTACAATGGCAATATATATCTGTCTGCTCACACATTGTAATCAATCACCCTCTTTTCACAAAATAAAAATCTGAAGAAAAAAAAATTTTTTTTTTCAAAACTGTTTGCAGAAACAATATAAGTCAAGAAATATGCCATTACTACTAATTCATATTGTTTATTAGATATGGTAGAACATAATTAACAGCTGCATTGTATGACTGTTTTTTCCCCTTTTAATCACTTAGGTATAGTTAAATGAATCATTCCATGATATGGTGAAGTAGAATAGTAGAATTGCCTGATATAAGTACTAAGCTCAGAACTAATTTAATCAGTATTGTAGTTAATCTTTTTTCTTCACATAGTGTCTTTTGCTATACCTTGGTTAGTTGATGTTACTGGAACTAAAGCAAATTAAAAAGATAAATGGTAATAGCAGTGCATACATATAAACAAAACAAAAGAAGAAAAAACATCAGGTAATCTTAAATAGGACTGAAACTGTTATCTTTATCCAGTCAGGGCTAAAGGAACATGATTCACAGTGTAAATCTGAGCTCACCTTTGGTGTTATTGGAAAGTTCATGTTTGCGCTGTGAACAAGTGGGTCCAATTTCATTTATTTTGGTTTCTCGTCTTTAAAAAACTCACTGAAGCTCTTTATGTGAATGCCATCTCATTATTTTAGGTTTCACTAGAGACAATTTTGAGGTACTTTACATGAAAGATGCTTTATGGAAATAAATTTACTTGACTTTTGCATGTAAATATAGGCAAAATCTTACCTTTCAACCGACTTGGATTTTTTCCATTAAAATATTATTACAGTGGCTTTTCAATGTTCTGATGCTTCTCGGTATATGCTGTAAAGAAAAAAAAAACCAGGAAAACAGTGTCAAATTTAAGATAAAAAGTTCATGTCTCTTCTGTTCTGTTTGTTTTGTAGCAGCTACTTTTTTATTTCATTTCTACCCACACTTTTCCAGATGGTGTTTATGCATGAAGTGTGTATTTAATGCACACCTGTTGCAAAGTAATTAATATCTAGTAATAGTGAGACATGTTAAGATGGACAGAATGTTAATCAAACTTTTATACAACACATTAGTTTTTTATATTTTTTTCAAACTTAGCAGCTTTATTTCAAACAATACTTTAAACTTACTAGCTTTTTCTCCCATGCATCTGCTGTGGGTGCTTTGATTTTGGAGTATTTGGGGGGCAGGGGGAGGATTGCTTTGTTTGCAAAAGAACCAGTGACTACCTGGAGTTCATAGTTTTCAGCTATGCCTTCTGCTTCAATACCTTACAGTTAATCATTAACCCTTAAGCAGTGAGCTGGACTTTGATCATTATTACTTAAGAAGTCACAAATTATGTTAATGAAATCTAAGAAATATCTAGGTTATCCCTGGAGATCATGGTTCCTGGAATAGATGGAGAACAATGCTTCACAGTCTACAGTAATTCATATTTATGAATGAAAAAGAGTTAAGGAGTCTGCCTACATAACTACTAAAAGGCAATGCCATCAAAAGCCTGTAAGAAAATATTTATTTCTGTGATACATGCTGATGTAAATATTATGAGAGAGGGAAAGTAAAATTGTGAGTGATATCTGTGTATTAAAAACTTACTAGGGAAGGGTAGAGATAAACAAAGGTGAAACAGTCAAATTTATCATATTGGTGTCAGAAATAAAAGACTGTGCCAGTTTCTTCAGATATTTAAATTTGTCACCAACACCACAGCATTGATGAAATCTCCTTAGGCCAGTGACAGCTTTGTTTGCTTCCTGCTGCATGACATCTGTCCCTAAATTTTCAAATCAATACACAGAGATTTAACTTTATAACTTCCACTACAGTTGAAAGAAACTGCTGCAGATCTGAAACCTATTTTCAAAAAACAGATCTAGAAACTATTGGGTGTTGTTTTCAAGTGTATACATCAGAATTAAGAACAGATCATTACTAAACCAATAATTTTATCTGTGAAATATAAATTGTGTATTATCATCTGATATAAACTACAACTGAGAGAGAAAACTTTATGCCTGCTTCAGTTACAGGTCCAGGCTGTGAATATTACAGAAGAAAATGTTTACCTTGGACAACCATAATTGTTGCCATCAAGAAATGACTTCTAAAATAGCAGTATGATTTATACGTTATTTTATATACTACAGAATAGGCACCTCATATACCTTTACTCTGTGCGCAGGTAAAAATGTATCCATTACTTTCATGTTTCTGCTCTTTCTCAGCACCAAACAAAATTATTTGCAGTCTGTTTTAGTGTCAACATGATTGATTGCAACAAATTGAAGATAGGAAAGAATAAACATACGTACACTTCTCCTTATACCACAGGCTTAAAGATGCATGAGGATAGGAACAAGAAGAAGGAAACAAGAAGGAAAGAATTGCAAGTGGCCACAAACCATTCTGGAAGAATGGGAGGATCCTGGTGTTGGCATGTACATGTCAGCCTTTTCCTGACTGGACAACTGAAACTAGTCCTGAGGCTGGTTCAGTAGTGTTTAAGTGCCAAAGGGTACAGACAGATCTGGATCTGTTTGCTTAACTCCAGGCGCTTACCCAACATCTCCAGGTGACGAGTCTCACCACTCTGGGCTCCATCACTTTTTGTTAGGAAAAGAGCAACACCCAGGTCATGACTTGGGACAGCTCAGCACCTAAGAGCTGCTATTTCTTTCCACTGATGATTCAATAACCTGACTATTGTAAACTTACTTGATTCAGTGTCCTGGTTTCATCTGGGATAGAGTTAATTTTCTTCCTAGGACCTGGCACAGTGCTGTGTTTTGGATTTAGTTGATATCACACTGATGGTTTAGTTGTTGCTCAGCAGTGCTTACACCAGTCAAGGACTTTTCAGTTTCCCCTGCTATGCCAGGTGCACAAAAATCTGGAAGGGAGCACAGCCAGGACAGCTGATCCAAACTAGCCAGAGGGATATTCCAGACCATATGAATATGGTGAGGGGATGGTGAGCAAGTGGCTGTGTGGTGCTCAGATGCTGGCTGGGGTTAAACCACTACACTATGTAAGGTGGAATTAATTAGGGTACGTCTTTAGTTGTCTAAATAGAATCGAAAACCTAGTCTTCCTAACTTGAGCTACAGTCACCTTCTGTAAGTCATTGGTACATACTTATATCCACAATAAAATTAATGGGCTTTGAATGCCACAGATGGTCATTGCTATCAAAGTCTACAGTCTAAAAATCACCACAAGTATAAAACCAAAAGATAAGCTTAGCTACTCTTAATAGTAGTAAGCCATTTGCAATATACAGAGCAAGGTGGTTTTGACAAATGACAATAGAGTGTCCTGTATTTTCTCTTGTTTTTCTTCTGTCTACCCTCTTTTCTCCAGGGTGGCTTGGTTCTCCCATGAAAGTTTTGCCACATAGCACCACCACACTTGCATTTACCTTTGAAAAAAGAAGAGAAGGAAGAGGAAGGGAAGGGAATGATGACCTTTCAAGTCACCTGATTTTCCTTACAAAAGGTCATACTTCTGACTGCAAGTGAATTGCATAGTTTCAGATTAAGTTGCATTTTTGTCACTTTGTGTTATGTTATTCTGGTCTGATGTAATATGATGTGATCAAAATAAACATGAATTAATCAGACATCTACATTTACCTTTCTTAATCTGACAGAGATACTCTAATGCTATATTAAGAGCAAAGCTACAGAAGCATGAAAACTGAAGCCACTTGATAGATTTTTTAAAAATTCTGAGTCATTATTTTGAAGTTTTATAAACTGAGTTTAAAATATTATTTTATCAAGTCAAAGCTGTTACTTGTTCATGTCTGTGCATATTTTCTCAGGAAGAGTAATGAAAAAATGGATAATTGCATTCACTATTGCATAAATTTTGAAATCGGATGAGGATTAACAGTAACATTTTCTGCTCTTAACATTTTATAGCTGAAAGAAATAAAAGCAGGGGTTGTAGACTGAAATAAAGGCATTTGGTTCCTCTGCAATTAATACTTTAAAATGATAACTACTTATTCATTCTTCCAAGAAGTGTTCACATTAATCACACAATAAACCAAAGATATATAATGGTAGGTTTAATACTATAAAATTCTGCAATTACTGAGAGAACCAGAGAATTATGTTTGTCCACTCAAATACATTTTAATCAATAATGATCACAATTGTGCCTACCTTTATGTTTTGTTCATCAGTAAGAAGGTATCCATGGGACATATTCTTCTTGCATGCTTTACACTAAGAAGGAAGAAGGAAGCTACCTGCCAGAGTGAAAGGGAGACAAACCACTATCCAAGGCCATTGCTTCCTCTGAACAGAATATGGCGTTAACTAACAGAGCAAGAGAGCATAATGCTTTCCCATGCACTGCACTTCTCAGGATCAAGGAGTCTTGCAATTCAAATTAACAAATTTCCTTGATTGAAGGGAAGATAATATACCAATCTTGCGGCTTTTCTTTTTTTTTTTTTTCTTGAAACACTCCGTTAACTGCATATATACATCTCTCCAACCATAAACAAACACACATATATATATATGTATGTGTTTTTTCTCTGTGCTTTTAAATAAGTGTAAGCACAGCAGTAATACATTTCGCAATGTGCTCACTGAAAACAAATAAAAGGATGTCATTCACAATATTTAAAGAAATCACAATAATTTGCTAGTTGGTTTAGTTTAGAGCCGAACGTCTAAGTACAATATGGATCTTGAAACAGCCAATTTCTCTGGAAAAAAAATGGTGACTCAATGACAATACAGAGATTCTGCCACTTTTATAAATGAATTAGAATGAACATGATTGGTTTAGATATAGGCTGCATCTGTGCATCTGTGCATCTTGCCATTCAGATATCTGTGGTTTCAGTACCTTTACTGGAATGAATATCTCAAAACCCCCAAGCAATGAACCTAAGCCTTTTTCCTTTTCTTTCTAGAGTATCCATCCATAATTCTGCCAACTTGAACTGCATGTAGAAAAAAAATAATTGCAAATTGTGCTACAATTTATCTTATATACAGGAAATAAACTAAAATGCTCTAATCAAAACATTACATTCTGAGCAGGCAACAAATTAGTTTGATTAGTTATTGTGCAAACTGTTGGCCTAAGAAGCCATTTGTGAATAAAGACAATTGGAAAAATATTGGAGATTCTGAACAGCCATAATGCTAACTTGCTTTTATATTTCCTCACCATGTAGTCCCAATGTGACACTGCAGAATCCACACAGTAACAGTGTATTATGAATATGTAAATATGCCAAATATGCTTTAAGCTCCAGTCTGGCATGTTGATAAAACAGAAAGTTATTGCATGCTCTGAAACTGAGCATTAAGCTCTCCACATTTGCTAACATTAATCCAAAATACTCCATGTACTGCAGCTTGAAAGATGTTCAATTAAAACTCATTCTGCTGGTATAAATTACTATTATTATGTTGTGAAAGGAAACCTGGAAGTATGTGCTGACTTGTTATATGTGCACTAGCCTTACTCTCACCTCATCTCCCAGACAGTGATTTCAGAAAATTGCCTTTAGTTATATAAAATTCTGTCATGAGCTGGTTTAAGAAAAACAATGAAGAGTGGAGTACATGCATAATTTTTTTGAGAACTTTGTACTTTAGGCTACTGAATAAAAACTGCTGGCAATAGCTGTGTTTTGAACATTTATTTTTATTTCCAGAGTGGAAAAGTTTACTTACACACACAAATATACACATACATATTTTATTAGACTGATATTCATTGCTACAGTCCATTGATTTGTCTTAAACTATACTAAGAACAATCAGATGCAAAGTGACTTTCAGGTCTCAGGTCACAGAAAAACAATTCATTCATGTATTGCTTTGATGAGAAAAAAAAAACTTATGCAATGTCATTCTCTCTCATTTTTTAATAATACTCATTGATTTGAACTGCACAGATTAGCTACCCAAACATAAATAGCGTAATTCTGAGACAAGAAAGGACACACGTAAATATCTAAATTATAGTCTCATCACAAACAGAGCAGTTATTTGATTGCTAAAGATGTCATATTAATCATATGGAAAGTTTAGTTTTTACATTAGTACAGTTAAGGCATATTTGAAAGCATTCATGTTGAAAAACTCTTGTAAATATGGATAAAACCAGGCAATTGTCACTATAGTTTATTTCCATAAAAATGATTCTAAACTCCCTGAATTTCCAAATTAGAAAGGTCCTTAAACACATGTCTAACAGATATATTCTACTAGCATCCACTTGTACTTGATAGCAAGCATATACCAGCCAACCTTTTCCAAAGTATGGCTGACTCCTGGGAGTTTTGCATAGCTGAAGACAGAACATTAGAATGAACACAGTAAAAAGTTGGCAGTATTTTCAATGCCATCACTCCCCAAACTCCAAATGATAGCTATAAAATCAAGCAGGTTTTGCAAAAGCATATGAGGACAGCAGAGTGCTGCTTCTATGCTTGATAAGATCTTTCATATTTTTTGAGTGGTATCTTACAGGGCCTGTGAGGTCTTCTGCAATCTCTAGCATCTTTGTCTGTTCCCCAGCAGTTCTTGTGGCTTTCCCAATATAGGCTAAGAAATATCTGCTAGAGAAAGCCTGAACAGAGGGTCTCTAGGCCCTAGAAACTTGGTTAACTGGCTAATAAAGTGCTCATGTACTCATGAGGTTGTTGAAACCTCAAGGGTGCTGCTGCAGGAGAGCTCTAGCCCAGATCTCAGTCTGGCTTTGCAATGAATCTCCTGACCTCTGCTTTGCCAGAGGATGCAACCTAGCATCATGGTTCCTGCACTCGACTTGCTGATGGGAGGAATCATAGAATTGTCTAGGTTGGAAAAGACCTTTAAGATCATCAAGTCCAACCATTAACCTAACACTGCCATCCCACCACTAAACCATGTCCCTAAGCACCTCATCTACCCGTCTTTTAAAGTCCTCCAGGGATGGGGACTCGACCACCTCCCTGGGCAGCCCATTCCAGAGCCTGACAAACCTTTTGGTGAAGAAATTTTTCCTAATGTCTAACCTAAACCTGCCCTGGTGCAACTTCAGACCATTTCCCCTCATCCTGTCATCCGTTACCAGGGAGAAGAGGCCAACCCCCACCTCTCTACAGCCTCTTTTCAGGTAGTTGTAGAGGGCAATAAAGTCTCCCCTCAGCCTCCTTTTCTCCAGACTAAACAACCCCAGTGCCATTGAACCAGACTATATCTGGTCCATAATAAACCCTCGCAAGATAGATAAATTGCAAGCATCAGCTACTTAATGCCAACCATTGCAACCTACAGATCCACTCTTTTTGTACCCCTACACTTTCTTATACAGGCATAGCCTCAAAGCTTCTAAGCATTGTAGGACATATAGAGTTGCAGGCAGGCATCTTGATTGTTATTTTAATACTAATTTGTATGTGTCCTTATATGTAATCATTTTTAAAGAGACAAGCAATGCACTATAGCTATTCTGTAATCACTTTTCAACTTGGCACAAATTTTGTTACAGTTTGGTAGACTGACTTCAGACTAATTGAAATAGTACTCAAAACATGAAATTACCAAATTGCAAGCTATGTAAATTATCATTTTAATGCATAAATTGATACATCTGGATTATAAATGAATGAAATAATTTCCCTAACTGACTTCTAACACCTTGATGTGTTTAGTGCCATCCATGCTAAACACAAAACTTATTCTGTCCAGAAAAGCTGACTGATACAAGTTCTTAAAAATTACAGCTCCAAAGACAAAAAACCCCACTTACCCCGTAGCCCTCTGTTTCTCCTCATCAGAGATAGTACTTCTCTTAATTTACATTTTAATTACTTCAAAGTCATTTAGCCATTTGCAAATACTGTGTTAGATGACTAAGAAAGAAATGTGGGAGAAACTACAACAAATTTTACAAGATAGCAAGTTAGCAGACAGAAGATCTAACTTTACATATCTGGGCCTTGTTGTCAACTGGCATTAACAGGTTCACAAGATGTCTGGAATATTAAAGAACAACCGCACTGCAATTATTTTCTTTGCTTTGATAAATGTACTCATACATCACCTTGCAGTCAGACAGAGGAGCTAGGTCATGAAAAATATTAATGGATGGATCTTTTCTGAATATGATTCAATCACAAAAGAAGAAAAGAAAACCACATGAGCAAAATCTTTCTTTGTAAACATGAAAAAACCCATCATTAGGCCATTCATCACCAGTTTGCAATACACTTTATACATTGCCCTTTATTCCATTACTCAAACTTCCTTTTTTTAATACAGGATTTTGTCCATTAATCTTAACCAATTAAAATACTGTCTGACAAATATGCTCAGTATATGCCAGATCCCTTCTAACTTAATTACTGTGAGTAACATTTTGAAATATGTCTAAGTTGCTTAGGAACAATTTGAATCATGGCCTGTACTTTTAAGGCTTTGGCAAATTTCATCCTTTTGTATAAACTCATTTCTGAAATGAAGAACCAAAAGCCTGGATTTTTTTCACACAAAAAAAATGCACTGACATCACAAAGGACTGCATTATGATCATCTGTTTCTAGCAAAGGAGAGTAAAATTGGAAATCAAAGGACCGAAACAAATCCATAGAGAAGGAGGCCTAAATGAGGGATAAAATAATGACAAGATTCAAACCCTTAATCTCTTTTGGTTCCTTCAAGGAGAGATGCAAAGGAAAACTAAAACCTCAGAGATAATCAAAGTGGAAAGGAAAACTGTACTGTTGTGACTGCTATTCTCACCACCTCCTGCAACATCAGGATCTTGTCTGGCAGCACTGATCTGGCTCATGGCTGCACTGAGCAGACACAGCCCTAGGTGGGAACACAGCTGGTATCACTACCTCCAGTAATGTGTTTTGCCTGGATTTGATACTTGCGTTTTTCTGACTTTTCCACAATATTTTTTTTTATTTGTCTTCATATTACATCCCCTGTTTTCCTTTTCTTTTATTCTTTAGCTTAATAAGTAGTTCTCAAAGTGTGCACAAAATTCTACCGTGCATATATACACTAAATTAAGTGAGATTTTTTCACGAACTATTAGCTAACTGCTAACCGCCCTTCTCTTTATACTTAGTCAGCCGACCACATCCGCTGCATTATTTTGTATAGCATAGATAGTAATTTTAACATCTTGATTATGACAATGTATTGGGCTTACATGGAAAGATTTTGGTAGCAGGGGGGCTACAGGGGCGGCTTCTGTGAGAAGCTGCTAGAAGCTTTCCCTGTGTCCGCCGCTGGCCAAGGCCAAGCCAATCAGCTATATTTAAGACAGAAGAAAACTCTCTGCAGCATGGCAGATGGAGAGAGAGGGAAGCGAGAGGATGTGAGAGGAGCAGCCCTGCAGCCACCCAGGCCAGTGCAGAAGGAGGGGGAGGAGGTGCTCCAGGAGTTGGAGCAGAGATTCCCGTGCAGCCCCAGGTGCAGCCCACAGTGAAGCAGGCTGTCCCCCTGCAGCCCATGGAGATCCACAGTGGAGCAGATTTCCACCTGAAGCCTGTGGAGAACCCCATGCCAGAATGGGTGGATGCCCAAAGGAGGCTGTGACCCCATGAGAAGCCTGCGCTGGAGCAGGTTTCTGGAAAGACCTGCAGACGTGTGCAGAGAGGACCCCACACTGAAGCAGGTTTTCTGGCAGAACTTGTGACCCTGCAGGGGACCCACACTGGAGCAGTCTGTTCCTAAAGGACTGCACCCTGTGGAAAGGATGGACCCACGCTGGAGCAGTTTGTGAAGAACTGTAGCCCATGGGAAGGACTCACACTGGAGAAGTTCATGGAGGACTGTCTGCTGTGGGAAGGAGCACACGCTGGAGCAAGTGCAGAGTGTGAGAGGAGTCCTCCTCTGAGGAGGAAGGAGCAGCAGAGACAGCGTATGATGAACTGACCATGAACAGCCCCCGTTTCCCATCCCACTGTGCCACTGCAGAGGGGGCGGGAATGAAGTTGAGCCCAGGAAGAAGGCAGGGGTGGTATTATAAGATTCAGGGGGCTTATCCTCTTCTACTCTGATTTGACTGATAATAAATTAAACTCATTTCACCAAGTTGAGTCTGTTTTGCTCATGATGATAACTGGCAAAATGGTCTCTCCCTGTCCTTATCTTGACCCACAAGCATTTCAATATATTTTTCACTCCCCTGTCCTGTTGAAGAGGGGAGTGATAGAGTGGCTTTAGTGGACATCTGGCATCCAGCCAGGATTAACCCATTACAGACAATTAAACAAACTGCTAAATAGGAAAACACTGTCTCATCTGGGACATTGGAGGCTTTAAGCATCAGTAAGGAAGCACCTTGTGCACAGTGGAAGAAAAAGTACTTGCTGTTGTTACTAAGCACCAGCATCAGTAAAACAAGCCCTACAAGGTTGGTGGAAGGTATGTGAAAGGAAATGTCACACCCTTACCTTCTTTGAAAAGGATGACAAATACATGAAGGCTTGTTTACTGTATATTTATTCAATTAGTGTATAAATTTTAAATTTGAATTATGTCTAATTGGATTCTTTGCTTCAAGATATTGGAGCATGCTACAGAGAACCAGAAGAAATGCTAAAGAACTAACCAAATCCAATACTTAAAAAGTAGAACAAAACAAAGAAATGGTACTCATGAAGACTTTGTACCCAAATCTGAGAGCTTTCTGTAGTGAACTGCCATAGTGAAAAAATTCACAGTTCATGTAGTTTAAATGAAATCAGTCAAAGTGGTTCATTGATTTATTAATGCTGTTATTCACCACCAATGAGTGAATTATACATGAGGATCAATATTAATAATGCAACATATAAACCTTGATACTAGCCACTTACAAACTTTAATAAAGAGCCAAAAGTTCTAATCCCTCTCCCCCCTTGCACACAGGGTTATAGGCACAGCTCCCCAAATGGCCAGGTGCATTACCAGTTCATCCCCTCACCTGAGAGTGCAGGTTCACTGATTGCATACTCCTGTGGGAGATGTAAATGCTTTGGCTTCATGTGTACCCCTGCCGCTTCCTACAACACACTAATCCACATACTGGTGAGAAAGCACCTCCCAGGTACTTTCACCCCCACCACCATTAAGCCATTTGTTATCAGGCTTTTCTTACTGAGGTCCAGAAAGAACCCTGTACCATCTCTCCCTCACTTCACTCCCCCAGCCCCAGTGAAAAATCAAAATTTAGCCAGGGAGCCTTGGAAATATCTCTTCATATTTCTACACCAATTTGTATTGGGTTTGTGTGGCAAGGTCTTGGTAGTGGGGGGGCTACAGGGGTGGCTTCTGTGAGAAGCTGCTAGAAGCTTTCCCTGTGTGAAGAAGGAGGGGGAGGAGGTGCTCCAGGCGCCGGAGCAGAGATTCCCCTGCAGCCCGTGGTGAAGACCATGGTGAGGCAGGCTGTCCCCCTGCAGTCCATGGAGGTCCACGGTGGAGCAGATTTCCACCTGTAGTCTGTGGAGGACCCCACGACGGAGCAGGTGGATGCCCAAAGGAAGGAGGCTGTGACCCCATGGGATGCCTGCACCAGATCAGGTTCCTGGCAAGACTTTGTGGACCCACGGGGGGAGGAGCCCACGCTGAAGCAGGTTTTCTGGCAGAACTTGTGACCCCGCAGGGGTCCCAACGCTGGAGCAGTCTGCTCCAGAGGGACTGCACCCCGTGGAAATTATGGACCCATGCTGGAGCAGTTCATGACGAACTGTATCCCGTGGGAAGGACTCACGTTGGAGAAGTTCGTGGAGGACTGTCTCCCGTGAGAGGGACCCCACGCATGAGCAGGGGAAGAGTCCTCTCCCTAGGAAGAAGAAGTGGCAGAGACAATGTGTGATGAACTGACCCCAACCCCCATTCCCGTCCCCCTGCGTTGCTGTGGGGAGTAGGCAGAGAAACTGGGAGTGAAGTTGAGCCCAGAAAGAAGGGAGGGGTGAGGGGAAGGTGTTTTAAGATTTAGCAGGTTTTATCCTCTCCTTCTCTGATTTTGATTGATAATAAATTAAATTAATTTTTCCAAGTTGAGTCTGTTTTGCCCACGATGGTAACTGATAAATGATCTCTCCCTGTCCTTATCTTGACCCATGAGCCCTTTGATTTATTTTTCTCTCCTCTGTCTGTTTTAAGAGGGAAGTGATAGAGTGGCTTTGGTGGGTCCCTGGCATCCAGCCAGGGTCAAACCACCACACAATTTCAAGAGCAAGTAGGTTAGGATAAATAAATGTGGTAGTTTAACCCTTTCCAGCAGCCAAAACACACCCTGCATCTTCCTCACTCCCCTCTTCCATGGAATGGGGAGAAAACATAAGGAAGAAGACTTGTGGATTGAGATAAAGAGTTTAATAGAGAAAGCCAAAGCTGCACATGCAAGTAAATCAAAAAAAGCATTCACTACAATGTCCAGCCACTTCGTGGCAAACAGGGCCTCAGCATGTGCAACCAACTGTTGCTTGGGGAAACAAATCCTATAACCATGAATGTCCCCCATTCCTCCTTTCCTTGAGCATTTATTGCTGAGCATAATATCATATGGTATGGAATATCCCTTTGGTCAGTTTGGGTCAGCTGTCTCGGCTGTGTCCCCTCCCAACCACTTGCCCACCCCCAGCCTACTCTCTTGTGGCAGAGGGGAAAGAGAGAAAGCCCTAATGCTGTGCAAGTACTGTTCAGCAATAGCCAAAACACTGGTGTGTTATGAACACTATTCTAGCCACAAATACAAAACACAGCACGATACATGCTGCTATGAAGAAAGTTAACTCCATACAAGCCAGACCCAGTACAAAAACTGAGCACAGGAACTTTTCTGATACACTCATTTATTGCTGAATATCATCATAGCAAAATGCAAGTATTTTTAATGCTGAATCTCCAAAAGAATCACACCCAGTTATACTCTACTGAAAGATTATTTACTCTCATGAATTTGTTAATAATTATATGGTATGTTCAAAAAAGAAAAGAAACCTGTTGCAGAAAAAAACAACTCAATAGGTCCAGACTTGGATCCACAATATGACAGCACTGCATAAAACCAGTATTGCTCGTGTGGGAACAAGCCAGGCCTGACAGGAGTTTTACTAAAAGCAGACAAAGCCCATGGAAATGTCTATGAAAAATGAATTGAAAACTAGTGTACTTCAGGGATGTTTATAAAGCAGAAAGACTTCCAAACTGTCCACCATCCAACCAAAAGCAGTATCACAGAGTGGAACTACAACATTATATAAAATAATCATACCATGAAAAGAACTGCAGGGTGGAATGGAGAAGACAGAGCTTCTTTCATATTTTCCTGGAGGCAAGCTTGTTGGGGTCAATGATGAAGCTTCCTGGCATGTGCCAGAAGTATAATTGTATTTGTAGTTTTGACCCTGGCTAACATTAGGAAAACTAGACCTGTCTTCTCTCTTCTTTCTATCACTGATATTACATCTGATCATGGTAAATTCATTGTTTGGTAAAAATGCAACAACTGGTTATCCAATTTCCTGTCAAGACACCAGAAAAAGCAAAGCAGAGAAGGAAGCTGAAGATACAACAATCACTTCTAGAAGCAATGACAATGAAAAAAATCAAGAAACTAACCACTTTACACAGTCATATAGGTGAGAAATAGAAGGACACTGCAAAGTAGCAAGTGCAGTAAAAATATTTTAAAAATTGATAATCTTCAAAAGCAGAAGCAAAATATATGTCTTCCATAAACCAGTGGACTCCCTCTGTATTTGTTTTTAATGTTTTTCCATATACAGGAGCTAAAATGTCTATTCTCTCCTGCCAAGCTGTTAATCAAATGCAAAATCATTTCCCCAATAAAGAGCAGACCAACAAAAGAAAGAGCCTCATATTATAAAAAGAAAATATCATAGATTAATTTAATAATGGGATAAAATACTGTTTCTGGAAGTAATAATTCATCTAGGAACTAAAATATAATGTACATGAGAGAAGTAAGCCATACCCAGATCACAAAATGCCATGACTATAAGGTATAAAAGTCTTTTAGTAGGAGAAGAATGCATCTTCAGAAAACTAATGAGGCATTTGAATGTCTGCCAGAAAGACGTACAAGTATATTGCACTCAACTGGACAAGGCTTAATAGAGATGGGATCTGAGCCAAGGGATAAGGAGTCAATACTAGACTATCAGAAGAAAGAAAAAGAGACAGGGAACAATGAAAACACAATTGACACTAACAAGGATGTTGATAAACACACATGACAAAGGACACTGGAGGAGACTGTGTCTCAGATATGGCATTATAAATTACAAGCTCCTATAAAGCTACTTCTGTGCTTGTAGAAGCATAATCAAGATCAGAACCCAACCTAGGACAAGTATGCTTAGATTTGAAAAGGTCAAAACACCTCATCATACGATCAAAATTACTTGGATTCCCACATCACAGAAGTGATTATGAAGAATTAAATTACTGTTTTCTAATGATAGATGGTTTTAGACTAATTAAATTATTGTACTTTAAATAAAATGTGGGCTGGGGCACAGTGATGCAATATAAAGGACTACTGGCCTAAATCTGTACAGTAGCACAATCTCCTTCCTGCAGAATAAAGGTCAAGGCCAAATATTATTTCCTGCTCTGTCTGAAATGTGTTTCCTTTAAGTGAGTGTTCACAGACCTTGCAAAGTCTTTCTCCCTTCAGATTAAATCCAGGTAAAGGCATTTTGTCAGGCCCACTTTGCACACCAAAGAACAACCAAAAGTAATAAACTATTCTGAGAAGGTAATTTAATATGTGTTTCTGGAATAAAACAGCCTGCTTGTATACTATTGCAACTGCAAAACTCACATATATCAGTTCCATGTCTAGCTTTCTTCCCTTGTTTTCCCACTTTTGTCAGGAAGACAAATCAGAAACATGGATAAACACCATTAATATTACATCTCTGTCATTAGTTATTAATCTGTAAGTTGATATAATTTTTTATTTCAGTTAAATGTAATCTTTTTTTCAGTCTAAATCTAAGTCTCTAGAGGACAGAAAACTTAAAGACCTCAAGCCAGTAGACCAGTAGGAAAGACAATATAACTGTTAGGAGAATTTATCTTTCTTACAGTTGACAGCTGTTTGTTCTCCCAAACCAAAATGCTAAAGGCTTTAAAGGTCTTGTAGAAAAACCCTTAACATCAAGGTAGATAAAGAAGTGCATTGCAAAAGCTTATATTCTCAGTTGATTTTTAACTCACTTCAGTGATAGTCCAGAAGCAAGATGTATTAAAAAGAAAACTCTTCTAGTATTAATTTATTTTATATGTCTATCCACTTTTTGTAGAATCTAGAACATTATTTGAACTCTGACCATTTTTTCTTTTCTGTTTTTAAACTGAAGTTTCTTGACAAATAAAATTACAGGTCTTTATTTGGTCCAGATGGCAGGGGTTTTTTTCATAATAAAGTGTAGTTCTTTCTTTCTATTGCAACATGATTAAAGCAAAGTTTCTTAATGATAATGTAAATGAAAAGTAACAGAATGTACATATTTGTCATGATATTTACCTGCGGAATGCATTGAATGCAGTCCATTATAATGTTTTTATTTCTTCCACCTCTAGAGTTAATTTTATTTTTTCCACCTCTTAAAACAGACCTGCAGCATTTCTTACATTTGCTTGGTTGCATTAGAGAAACTAGTAGCTTCCCTGAAGAAATGTAAGGAGATAGGGAAGAGTCTACCAGAAAAAAAAGCTTGAGCTTCTTTCTGCTCCATGAATCCTAAAGAGAATCTTGCTTCACTTTTACCAGTGGCCCCTGATGTCCATGTTTATATTTTCTTCTCCCTCTTCTCTCACCATAGCAGATTAGTGTTATACAACTGCAGGGCATTAAGAGTGGTATGCAAAACATCCTGGAAAAGAAACTCAAGTGAATGGTACATTTTTTTTTTTTAGTTTCATGTACCACTTACTTACATTTTTTGACCAAATATTTCCTCAGTTGCCTAAAATTTTGTTCATACTCAAAATATCCATCTAAACTGGCTGAGCATCAGTCCTGCATGAGACCTGCATTTGGTACTCACAAGTTGGATGCATTGTGCACAAGATCCCTGAACAGCCCATTGGGGTAACGCGCACCTTTCCTCTGTTGCTGCCTGCTTTTTCCATGTACCAACTCTGCCTTTACTTCCTAACACAGCCTGGGGCTGAGAATTTGCCTTCTCTACCTACACTAACTCTTTTGTAATATTTTGCTGAGGAGAAGGGTTATCCCATCAGGATTTTATTTTTAAAAAAGCTTTGGGAGCCCATGGCTCCACCTTTTTCGAAATATCTAACAAGTGGGGTGCTTGTGAAGGACAGGGGAGTTGTAGCTTCCATTTGAACTGTGATGGAAGGAAGCCCAAAACCACAGTACTCAGGGGAGTGAACCTGCATTGGGTATCCTTAGCTAGAGTGGGCCAGTCTGCAGGCAGAAATTGAAAATCAATGATGCCAAAATCAAAACAAGCAGAAGGGACACTCCTTTGGGTACCTTAAAGAGCAGAGAACTCACTACAGGACTAAGACACCTTGGTCCTTATTTCCATTTCAGAAAAGACTAGAAAACTTGCTCTTTACATTCAACTTTGCTGAGAGGCAGAAAAGAGCAGTCTGTCTCATCAAGTTTCCGGCTGGAAACAAAGTTCTTTCCCACTCTGCCTTCAGGCCTCCCCAGATGGCAATGCAGTATTCTCCAGTGAAAGACTTTCTGAAGGAATGGTTTTTCTTTAGTCTATAATTTTGATCTCTGAAAAGCAGGGACAGAATTTTTGAGATTCTAAAGCTTAAGCTTCCTACATCTGTTCATAACTAGGGTGTCAAAAAAAAAAAGAAAGTGGACATTTGTGAACCTGTAACAACGCTGCTGTGAAAAATAAACAACTCCTATAAGCTTAGTATCGATTTATAATGCACTGTATTTAATTGATCTAAGCATCTACCTATCAATTTAATTACAATATGGTGACTAACTTTATTGTCATAATGTTATTGTAACTCTAGAAACATTTTCTGGAGGGTAAAGTGACTTTCAAGTGAGTACAAACCAGTTGCAACACTTGAAATAATTTCACATACAGAATTTAAAAGCACATGAAGGTGTGCCTTCATTTGTACTGGTAATATAGCCAAGTTTTCAAAGAAACAAGTGTATTGTGTAAACAAGAAGAGTTGTGCAAATAAATGAAGGCATGTCTATCTCAATATGTTTTTCAAACTTTCCCAATTTTATAATTAATAGTGTCAATAAATTATATTAGCATATGTGTTTCTATACTCAGTTTATTGGTAGCAAATGAGAGAAGAGGTAAGGATGTGGTTATTTTAATACAGTTTATGATTCCCAATAATGAATTAAATGGATAATCAAATTTAACAACAGTGAAGAACTGAAATTGATGCCAATATATGTCTAGTTTTTCTCTTCCACTATTTTCAATATTCCATTCATTTAGTAAGAGATTTTTTTTTCTTTTTTCCTGACTCATTATCCTAACATTTGACTTTAAAAGGTAACACTCAGCTGACATTGAATTAAAACTGAATGCTGTCAACAAATTGTCTTTGTCAGGTAGTTGTCTGAATAACTATGTAAAAATCTCAGCTACCTCTTTGATGAGTACTGCATCTAAATAATTTAACATAGCCCTAATCCTTGAAACTATAAAGAGATATGAGAAATAGAAAACTTAGGCTGGTTCAAAAACAAGCTAAGGGCAATATGATTGCATTCCTAAAGGCATAATTTGGCATCGATGAACCTTAAACATGCTAGCAAACAGTAAAAGCCTCCATATGATTTAAAGAGCTCTTATAGGAATGTGTTAGTTTCTTTGAACTGAAGAAACATGTTTCTGCTATTCTGACACTACATAGGTATGTCAAGGACATTGAAAAATGATCAAGTGCCATAAATAAAAATTCTGCTCTTCAGAAGTGAGTTCTGAAATACATCAACATAGGAAAAATGTTGAAAAGTTTTGGGTTTTTTTCTCCAATATAGAAAAAACTTTTTTAAAAGATACCCCAATATTACCTAATTAAATAGAGACTAAATACATAGCAGGAAGAGTAATCAAATGCTAGATACATTTATTTTCATGTCATTCGTAGAAGTCATTCAGATCATTCCCTTAGGACAGAACTAGTTATATGAACTTCAAGAATTCCTCTGAAGGAGGAGAGAGAATAAACTTCTATGAGTGTTGCTAGCAATAATCACTGGCAGAAATTAGCTTTCACATTAAAAAAAAAAGTTCTTATTGTATTATCTAAGAAATAGTTACTATTGCACTGTATAACTCTTTTTTTTTTTTTTTTTTTTTCACCACACAAATCACTGATAAAATAGAACAGAAATTACAATGGCCTTTTTCTACAGGTCTTAAAAATAATGATCTGTGAAGACAAATACTTTTCTTGTTGTTTAATTCTATCCCTGGCCCTTGTTTAGCAGCTGTGATATGCACAAATGGCTTCATTTGTTATCTTTCTGCTGGTTTTCTCCATGTATGCAGCACTCCTCTGCCATCTTACAGAAGGAGAATTATACCTTACAATACCTTAATATCATTCTGCCATTACATTATTGACTGACAAATACATTTTCACAGCCTGTAATTAAATATCCTTGCAGTGTCATTTGAATAGATTTGGCAAGCTTAATGGAACTGGAACAAAGCTATAAAGTAGAAATGCTGAATTAAACTACCTCAGTGTCCCATCTTTGACTGTGGTTGATAGTAGATGTACAGGAGTATAAGAACAGAGCAGCCCTTTTCCTCTTACATATGCAATCTAATAGGATCAGTGCATATTTCAACATTCAGCCAACGTAAAACCTTCATATACATATCAATATTGAACCAAAATGATGACTAAACCTGGCTTTACATCTAAGTCTGTCCTCATAAGACTAACTTTTGTTCTAGAGTAAGATGCAGTAAAAAACCCCAACAGTTTAACTATTGATAGAAAAGAATAGAATAAAATCCAATGAGGGGATCAGGCCCAGTCATCATGGGTTCATGAAAGGCAGGACCTGCTTCACCAACGTGGTCTCCTTCTATGACAAGGTGACCTACTTAGCAGATGAGGGAAAGGCTGTTATCTACCTGGTTGTTATCCACCTGGGCTTTGGTAAAGCCTTTGACACTGTCTCCCACAGCATTCTCCTAGAGAAGCTGGTGGTTCATGGCTTAAACAGGTGCACTCTTTGCTGGGTAAAAAACTGGCTGGATGGCCGAGCCCAGAGAGCTGTGGTCAATGGAGTTGGTAGCTGGTCACAAGCAGTGTTCCCCAGGGCTCTGTTCTAGGGCCAGTCTTATCTTCATCAATGATCTGGATGAGGGGATTGAGTGCTCCCTCAGTAAGTCTGCAGATGACATCAAATTGGGCAGGCATGTTGATCTGCTCGAGGGTAGGAAGGCTTTACAGAGGAATCTGGACAGGCTGGATTGATGGGCTGAGGTCAATTCTATGAGGTTTAACATGGCCAAGTGCCAGGTCCTGCACTTTGGTCACAACAACCCCATTCAGTGCTGCAGGCGTGGGGAAGAGTGGCTGGAAAGCTGCCTGACAGAGAGGGATCTGGGGATACTGATTGACAGCCGACTGAATATGAGCCAGCAGTGTGCTCAGGTGGCCAAGAAGGCCAATGGCATCCTGGCTTGTATCAGGAATAGTGTGACCAGCAGGACCAGGGAAGTCATCTTTCCCTTGTACTTGGCACTGGTGAGGCCACAGCTCAAATTCTGTGTTCAGTTTTGGGCCCCTCAGTTCAAGAAGGACATTGAGTTGCTGGAGCAAGGGCAACTAAGCTGGTGAGGGGTCTGGAGCACAAGTCTTATGAGGAGCGGCTGAAGGAACTGGGGTTGTTTAGCTGGGAGAAGAGGCGGCCCAGGGGAGACCTTATCGCTCCCTATAACTACCTGAAAGGACGTTGTAGTGAGGTAGGTGTTGGTCTCTTCTCCCAAGTAAGTAGTGATAGGACAAGAGGAAATGACCTCAAGTTGCACCAGGGGAGGTTTGGATTGGATATTTGGAAAAATTTCGTTACTGAAAGAATGGCCAAACATTGGAATAGGCTACCCAGGGAGGTGGTGGAGTCACCATCCCTGGAAGTGTTCGAAAAACATGTAGACGTGGCACTTTGGGACATGGTTTAGTAGGGAGGGTCTTGTTGGGTTGATGGTTAGACTTGATGATTTTAGAGGTCTTTTCCATCCTTAATGATTCTATGAATAGACTAGAGTAGAGTAGAGTAGAATAGAATAGAATAGAATAGAATGATTTCAGTTGGAAGGGACCTACAATGATCACCACCGGCAACTCCCTGACCAATAAGGCTACTTTGTAACACATAGCTCACATGCATTTTGATTTATTTTGAGGTTAATTCTTTATAGGAAAATAGTCCTAAGGATATAATTTCAGACATCACTCAACCAGCATTTCATGACGCAGAAATACTATTAAGTGCTACTACATAATATTGACTTCTGTGACTGAAATATTTTATACCTAAGAAATACTATCAATACATGCATGGGATGTATAAGGTCTAAGCCCCAGTATACTTCTGTGCACCTATTAGGGAGAAAAATGGTAAATGCAGTCTCATTGAATGCAGTACTAATTGTACAGGTGTTTCATGGAAAAAGAGGGGTTTTCTGGGTTTTGGAATGAAATGAGTTGATATTAGGTCTTAGACTGACCCCGTATTTTGTCTTTTACTTGGTATGTATTATAATATGATAAATGCCAAATTAAAATTAGCATATGCTGTTTAAGATATTTTTATTTTCATTTTCTGGAAAATTCAGAAATTTTCAAGGCTCATTGCAAAACAAATTAAAATTAAATGTCAAATTTCAAACCTCCTGTTAAATGGAACTTCCACTCTAACTTTCTATGATAAGTTAAAAGGAAAAATAACAGCAAAGACTGAAGAACTACTTACAGAACTGCAGTGATCAGTACAAAGGGAGAATACTTTCACCAGGAATGTCTGTGAATAGGTGCTGTAAAATACCATAGGTATAAAATTTTAATTACACCTGAAAGTTATCAACAACATATTTATTTTAGGGAAGAAAAGTGTATGTTCAAATGCATAATTCACTCATTTAATTGACTATATTTCCCTTTAGACATATATTTATTTAGAACATTTTCCACTGTCTCAGGGAATATATCACTGATCCTATGCTTATTGCCTTCTAGTATGATACCCTGTTTTTGGTATAGTCTCCTGAGGGGACAAGAAAGATGGCTTTGAAGTCAGCTTCAGTGATTCCACAGTATCAAAGGCAAGCAAAATTAATGTAACAGTGAAAGAAACTGCAAAACAGAGTCCTAGAAACCTGAATTTAATATTTTCTAAGTACATGCCTTACAGGATCGCCTCTCTGAATACCGCTGCTGGTTAAAAAATAACTTGATAGTTTATTTCTTTTATGTAGCACGAAATATAACATTTTATGCTGTCTCTGTTTCTAATGGGTAGCCTTTGAGCAACTGAGAACCTAATGGGAGATATTCACAGTTTGTGATTTACAAATTAACTAGACGAAATGCTCAGAAGAAGAGTGCTTACTAGGATTTAAAGAATTTCAGGAAAATTACTTGGTAAGTTAGCATTATCTTTTTAAGTTGCAAAACTGTTTAAGCTTTTGCCCCCAAATTCAACTAAATGGAGTCAAAGGCTTTCAAAATAAGAAACATTATGGATTTTATTTTTGGTATAAGCATAAAATGGTTTCATAGATAACATTATGATACAAAAACCAACCAAACAAAAAAAAAAAACCCCTGAACTAAACTATAGCCAAATTACCTAAGTGAACTCACTGTTTAAAAAAAAAAAATAAAGAGTAAGTTGTTTGTATAAAAGGATGAGTGAAGACTTAATTTCAAACACTGTCAAAAGTTCTGTAAAGTTCCAGTCAATAGCTGTACTGATGGGAAAAAATAACAACCTTGCTAGACGTAGTAAAAACCATAGTAGTTAACTCAAAGAAATCTAAATACCGTGCAGTTCCATATCTGTTGGAGTTCTGTAATATGAATGAGAAGATTTGGCTCGTGGCAGATAGTCTAGCATGTTTGAAAGAAAGTTACTTACATAGACTGTAGTTCAGAATATATAGCATATACAAACACAGCTCAAAACAAAGGGGTAGTTTAAAATACCATCAAAATCTGAAAATTAACCATCATGCTAAGAAGCCTGGCCAAGTGCCTGACTCCCACAGTCAAACAAAATCTGGGTACACTTTTGAGCCCACACGGAGATTTTATACACCTGTGGTGTAGTTCTTCTTGGTCTCTATTTGCTTCCAGTAAAAACTATTAGCAAGAGTTCATTTCAGTTGCTAGTTATCAACAGTTGCCAGTGCTTTAATTGTTTGACATACAGACATATGGGATAATGGCATTTCCAATTTAATGTCTTTTTGCCTGCTTTGTGAAAGAACTCTCCAAGTCTTGCTGAACACATTAGTATTGAGGCAGCATGTTTGGCATTTATCTTGCTTGATGATGAACGGGGAAGAACTCTCTTGTTTTTTGATGAAATCTTACAAAGTGAAATTTGAATAGAAAAAAATGCAGTTGCAGAGCTTTCAGAGAAGTAAACAAAATATGAAGAAAGAGTTGGAAACTGCCTTTGAAAGTCTTTGAAGAAGAATATTATTGTTGTCTTTAAAAGCCTAAGGAAGAAGACAGAAGCTTTTATAAACTCATTTAATTATAAATTCATCAAGACACTGGTGTAGAACGGTGCCTGTAATCTCTTACCTCATTTAACTCAGAATCCCACCCACTACAAAACAGTAAAAATAATCTAGATATGCTAGCAACACTGTGACAGCAAATGGTGGAAGATATAAACTTATAGTTCCTACATAGATGTAGACACAGTGCTTCTGTTTCACAGCAAAAAATGAGTTGTCACTTATGTAGTTTGTAGAATGACAGAATCACAGAGTAACTCATGGAAAGGACTTCCAGGGGTCATCTAGGTGAACTCCCTCCTCCAAATTCAAAGCAGGGGTAATCTGATCAGAAAGCTCAGAAACACATCCAGTTATGTCTTGAACATCTCCAAGGTAGATACCCCACCGCTTCTTTCAGCACCTGTTCCAGTGTCTGTCCCCTATCATGGTACAATAGAAAAATCTTTGTATCACCTAATCTGTGTTTCCAAGTTCAGACTTGTGGCCATTGTCTTATGTCCATTCGCTGTGCACTTTCAAAGAGTCTGACTCTATCCTCCCTGTATCCTCTGATCAGGTAGTTACAGATAGCAGTGAGATTCCCCTTCACCTGTTGAACAAAGAAGTTCTCTCAGCCACTCTTCATACCTCCTGTGCTCCATCCCCCAGCCATCGTGGTGGGCCTCTGCTGGACTCGCTCCAATATGTCAATATCTTTGTTATGCCAGGGAGCCCTAAACTGGATACAACACTCCTGATTTGGTCTCACAAGTGCCAAATAGAGGAGAGGGATCATTTCTCTGGACACACTGACCACAAGGCTTATTAAAGCAGCCCAGGATGTGACTGGCCACCTTTGTTGCAAGGGCACACTGCTGTTGGCAGGTGTTAGAAGGTGAGACAATATACTCACAGAGTAGAAAATTTAAGGACCAAATTTTTATACCTTTTATACAGAAAGCTCACTTGTAAGTTAGTATTCTCCTCATGAAAACCTGTGTAATAGAACCTTAAACAAGTAACAATTAAACAACATTATTTGAACAATATCAAATTACTAAGAATGTATGATGGTCATTCTTCCTCCTACTGATGTCAAGCCAGCCCTCAGAATTCTGGCAACAAAAATGAGGTCTACAGATTTAATAAGGATCACAAGCCCATATTAGGTTGAGAGTGACAGAGTCAATATTACTTTTGTGCACTTGCTGAAGCTTTTTAGGCTGGAAATTAGTAAATCTTCATCTGCTTTTTCAGTTCCAGTTTTCAGAACTAGAAGCAGAAGCACATCACAGTCTGTGTATAGGAAAGAAGTCTTTGCAGGTTTCTGATCCCTAGCTACAAATATGTATCACATATATATATTGTGTTTTATTTAATCAGCCTTAAAACTTTAAAAAGGAAAGTGAACATAAGCAACAAATTCCAAACAATAATGTAAAAAGGAATGCAGATCACCAGAATACATAAGTGGATTTCAAGATTAGATTATTTACAATGATTATGTTTTTGAATGCCATTGAACTTGTACTCTGATCTAATTTTTTGCATCAGGCACCAAATATACTTAGAAGTTTTATGGAGATTTTACCATCAGCTCTCCAAGAACAAGCAGTGAATTTTTTGCCAGACACAAATTCAGTAAAATCACTACAGAATGATGAGAAAATTGCAGTTGTCCACAAAGGAATGATCTATAAAGCTTTCCCACAGTTGCAGAATACAGTCACTTTAAGTCAAGAACAATAAGTGTAACAATATCAAAATAATAATTTTGTACCTAAGAGAGGAAGAGTGCTCTAAACCTCTTTACAGATGGGAATCTTCCTGGTTATTTCAGTGAGAAGAGTTCTGTTCACATAACTGGAGGTCAGATCCCCACCAAAGATGAATCCCACAGACACATATCACGCTATTTCTAACACTTATTGGGTCACTTTGAAACTAACAGATAATGATGTCCAAAAATGTCAAAATGTTAATCTTTTTTTTTTTTTTTCACTTTATGCACAGCAACTTTACTTTAGCACAGGAGTTATCAACATTTCATGAGTTCTTTTCCCGACTATAGTGATGCTGTTTTGAAAACAAGCAAAGAATTTTCTAAAATTAAACCCTACACAGTCAGTACTGGTGGAAGTCATTTTGTGTTAAATGAAGACTATTGAATAAAGATTAACATTTTTCTCAAAACTAAGCTGATCCACAGAGACTAGTCTTAATGTAGTACATACTGATTTCTTGCAAATGTAGCTGGACTGCACCACGTGAGTATTTTGATCCACCCTTCAACATCTAAACAAAGATGAATGGCATTTCTAAAGCTGGAATTGCTGCTCTATTTATTTCTAGGGAGTGTCCATATGCAGTTAGCTTGTTGAATAAATAGTTGGTTTGTCGGCTCTCTTGGCCAAATAGTTGTTGATTCTAAATAATTGAAAAGAAAACTAAGGAGAACAAAACTGTTTCACTTCCAAATGTATGGATAATCTATATCTCACCAGAGTGGTTCAGCTATTTGTCCCTTCTACGAACTTAAAGCTGTTTAACACTGTGCCATAGACTTCCCACTAAAAGAAGTAAATGGAAACATTTTCCTGTAGTCTTAGGTCTGTGTGGTATGGGTTTTTTTGTTTTGTCCTAAGTCAAAGTCTAAAGTCTTTATGCTATTTTGAAAGCATCATCACTCCCAGCCCAGGTAGTAAGCCATGTTTTGTTAAAAGCTTAGTAAGATAAAACAAAATTTAGGTTTATGATTACATGCAAGGCCTTACAACCTAAATGCATATAACAAGTGAAAATGGGCAGAAAAGACATAGCATGCAAGAAAGGAGTGATATTAATTAGAATGATATTTTTTTATCCTCTGATGGACTTTAAAAGTACAGACATCATTTAAATATGAAGTAAAATGAATGTAGATCCAATTGCAATAAGTGAATAGGATTCACTTAATCAAAGAGATAGGATTGGAAAATCCTATTTTCAGTAGGAGACAAATAGGAAAGACTGCATTTGCCATGGTCAAAGAAAAAGGTGTTAGAATGTGAGACAATATTTTGCAGCAATACGTGGAGGGTTAGGGAAAGCCATACCTTCGTGATCTTATGAAGAAAAACCTCTGAGCCTTAGACATTGTTGACTGAAACTGCTGTGAAGAGCATGCTTGTTTTATGGGCCTTTTGATAGACTGTATTGAGTTGTTTGAAAAAGTGGTTGGAAAAAGGTAGATTGTATGGGGGGTCTGGAGAAATAATAAGAGTTTTCCTTTATTCATACTTAGTACAATCTGTTGGGTAGATATTCTGGAGATGTCACAGAACAGACTGGAGTTTTAATGCAGAGACAAGACAGGTTAGGGACATTGACATAGACCAGTGGAATGACATATGATTCTTTAGTCCAACATGTATCTCCTATTTCACTTTTACTGATGTTAGTTACTTGACCTTGTCACTCAAGGCAAAAAAAAACCTCCCACAGTGCAAATAAATTTTCACAATACAGAAACATCTTTTAAGGCCACAAAAAAATCCCTTCTCTTCTATCTCCCTACTGCAACAAGATGTTATATATTGAAAGCATGATCCTACATGTCCTGAGCATCCTGGAGTTGTGAGTGATCTTACTGGAAAGTAAATTAACTGCAGTACAGGATATGACTCCCAATATAACTTTTCTGGTGTGCTTCACAGCTTTTTTTTCCCCATCACCAATGTAATATTCATTAAAATTCACAGGTAAAAATGTGTTGCGTTATACCGAAACTAAAAAAAATAGTGTTAAGATAACACTGTTTATAATACTGTACTAAGGTTTTAAAAAAGCATGTGTATATCAGAAAGACTAATAGCAATGTGCTTGCTTAACATTTTTCATAACAACTCCTACCAGACACCTTTGTTACCAAAAGCCCCAGAACCCCACCCAGTCAGTGACTAGGATCTCATTGTACTGAGTAATTTATGACTGCACTCTTACTCCACGCATCCATGCTTCATTCTAAAGAAAAAAAGGCCCTAAGACTTTTAATTTATATGTTATCTAATAATAATAATTTAATATTTTATATCAAATATAAAGTTTATATTAACTTGATATTAAATCTTGTAAAATATTTGCTATAGAATGATAATAGTATCTAATGCCTTTATTATTTGAAAACCTTATTTAGGCATTTGGAAGTTTGCAGCAAACAAAGTTTACATACTGCATATATATGATATAATATTTACTCATTAAAGAACGTTACAGATAAGATATTAATACAAAGGCATGTCCACTTTCGATATCATGTTATAGTCTTCTCCAATATTTTTTGTTTATTGAGCTGGAGGGAGGTTTTATTTAGGGAAGGAAATATACTGAGAAACACCTAGAAAGCAAGAAACATTACACAAGTTTCTCTACAAGAAATCTTAAGGACAACAGGATGACTATGAATAAAGAGGTAAAAGAGTATACACAAATTATAGTTTAAATTTTGTCTTATTAATATGGGGTGACAGGAGCATCTTATGCTACTAGGTGAAGTTTCAAATTTTACTGTATGATTTGATTTCTCAGAGATCCACATAAGAAAACTGAAATACTTCGTGACAGATTTTTTTTTTTACTGTCTCCTCTGCAGACAAAGACCAAAGAAAGCTGAACTGCTATTTATTGTCTTTGGCATCCTAATAAAAATTCTGAATATTTACATTATTTAATCACCTTCTAAGTTCCACTAGTTTTTTATCCACCAAAATGAACAATTCATATCTCCAAATAAATAAAAAATATAGAAAATTAAACAGAAAAATAGAGACATAACACAAATTTAAAAATGGAAGAATATATTAGACAGCAAGGTCAGTTAAACTGCTCTGGTTTATGTTTTGTCAGCATGTCCATTTTCAGGGGCTTATAACATTGTAGTAAAATGCTGTCAGCCAGCTTTCAAACCACTCAGATTAGGAACATCTGGATTTTGCTTTTCTGGCAATTAAAATTATTGACCCACAAAATGTTTTTATTCATTAAAATAAATTTATACAAATAAACATTTTTTCCTGTACAGCAGTAAAACTGAGTATTATTCTTTTTAGAAACTGGTTAAACTCAAACAGGAAAAATTAGACTGTTAACATTTTTACTCTCAGAATATTGGCTTTTTACTCTTTTTATTATGCTCATGTGAAGTAATAATATATCGAGGAAAATATAACTCAATAAACAAAAATGCAAGAGTCACTGTTAGGTTCTTTTTATTTTCCAGAAGCCATAGCTTTGCAAGGTGTTCACAGGCAGAAAAAAGTCAAGGTTCCTGATCTGGAGAACTTCAACTAATTTTTAGTCTTTGTATAAAAGAGTCACTGATCAGAGGAGAGAAAGAGTGGAAGGAAAAGTTTTATGAAAGTGAAATGCAGAGTTAACACAGTGGTGGCGTGGGCACATCTATTCATTATTTTGTCTTTGCTTGTTTTTATTATATCTTGTATTCCAGAGTGAGCTTTAAGGCAATTGTGGGTTTTATTAAGAAAATACTCCTGGGGAATTTTATTTGAAATTGTTCTCACCAAATATGGGCTTAAGCTTTAAAGTTTTTATCACAGTTTTCAATCTCATAAAGTTCAGGTCTCTGAAGACTTTATGCAAATTCTTACATTTAGTATAGACAGGAACTGGATTCTGTAAGCATTTATGCAGATCTTTGTAGTCCTTTAAGTAGGCAACCAAAGTAAAATGCCATTGGGTTAGTTTGTAAACTTAATTTTTGTGGGATGTAAAATAATAGAAAGAAGACGTGTATTTGAAAATTATTTAGTGAGCTTTTAGGATAAGAGGTGATTTCTTTGCCAGTTATAAAATGTATAAATTCAATAAAATCATTAAGCTTAAAAAAGTTTAAGTATGAACAGAGCCTTGGCACTATAGTCTCACAATGTATTTGCATATCCTTTTCTGGCCTGTTACATCATTTCTTCATGTGAGGTCAATACAATTTGCACTGACGCCAACAACAAAACTTCTTCCTGGGTTTGAATCTGGAGGGCTGGGCTCTCTAACATCAGCAGGGGGCTTATCCATAGCTTCTTCAGTGGTGAGAAACTAGTGTAATCTTTCCCCACACTTTGTTCTGTGAGCAAAGAACACTGTGTGACCTACATTCAACTGCTCTTTTAGCTTGCTGTGTCAAATAAACTGTATAACTCAGGTCAGTATATAATGAAATGATGGTCTTGCTAACAATTTCACTTTCTTCAGTTTAAATAAGAAGTTACAGAAATGTAATTTCATTTAAATTCAGATCTTATCTCACCATCCTTACACTTCAACACAAATGATTTTTTCAGAAGTTGGAAAGATAGAATTGGGGGAGGGGAGAATTTTTTTAACAGGGCCCAATCCTTCTTGATTGTTTAAAAAGTGAGGACAAGCGAATATTGTTTTCAGGCATGTTAAATTCTTTGTCAGTCTAGAATGATTAGAGAGTATGAACACATTAGAACAATAATTTGGCGTAACGTTCTTATGATTTCTATGATTTCTGACTCTATTGCTCTAATGCAGTTATTGCTAAAATTTCATAGTCCTAATGCTGGATTATAACAAGTGGCTGTAGCAGGAGGAAAAGACAAAAAATAACAAGAAGCAAACTTTGCACAGTTAGAAATTATCCTGTGTGGTTAGCTCCTTGCCTATTCATTTAAACTTCATCTTTTCTGTCTTTTGAAACAAGAACCATTCATATTGTTATGTGATGACTTCTTTAATTAATTCAACAGAGAACATGATCTAGTAGCTGCCATGGCCATTAAGAAGCAAAACTGAAGAAAGCAGGAAGTGATGTGTGGAATGCTGAAAAGGAACGGAATGCTTTATTCCAGCAAAAGTCATTCATTAATAAATATAATGACAGAATGAGCAAAATAAAACTATTGAGGAATACAAAGAAATTGTTTTGTGGGTTTTTTTTTCCCAGACATGATTGAGTTCATGGCTAATGAGGAGATATGGTCTCTCATGGGTTTTTAATTGACAAATTTTTTTCTAGAAGAGATTTGGTTTTGAATCTGTTTCTTCTTTTTGGTAAAATTACCATGTTCTCTGTGTGCATTTGACAGTGGGAGGAATAAGATACCATTTTTCTTTTTCTCTTTTACTAAGATCAGTGAGGATCCTCTTCAAGGTTTTCTTTGGAGCACATTCTCTTTGGAATAAGATGCTGAAGTACATTGCTTATCTTCTGCAAGAAATCCAGGGCTCTGACTGAAGTACTAAATGTTTTTCCTAGGGAGGAATATAGATTATCTTGACATTTGCCTATATTATGTTCTTCTACAGATGAATGAACTATTATAACATCTTCCACCTAGTAAATGACAAGCTGACATTTTCTTTTAGATAAGTACAAACACTTATCCTCTAATAACTACTTAGGTATAGAACTATTTTAGAAAAAAAAACCAACAACTTATTGTTTAGTGTAGTTAACATCTTAGACATTTCATTTAGAAAGAAATGACTTTTGAGAATTGTCTGACTTGGAACTAGTAAGAGTAAAGAGAGATACACTAAAGCTTTTGCTCATTAAAGTCCTGATAAAGAAGTAGGCAAGGAAGCAATTAGAAAGAAATTTTTTTGTTTACCTAGCTTGTTGAGATTGACTCTTAAAACAGTGAAAGTTATTCCTGCACATCCAGAGGAAGCTTTAACGTCTTGAGTTTGCTTTTTCTTTCTCTTTTAAAATTTTACTTATGTTTTTAATTTCCAGTCCAAAGTTTTGTTAAAGCTCTGTGTTAAATCAGCAGGTGGCAAAGTAAATTGCTTAAACCTTTGTTTCCGTGCTTAAATCACACACTAAGGATTCTTCCAAATGTTGCAGAATGGAAGGCACATACTATTGCCAGCTACTGTTCATAGTTTCTGCAGTCTGTGAACACAGTAGAGTTAAACTAAGGTGAAGATATAATGTTAATTCTGATTGAACTAACTTGGTGTCTAAAGGCCAAAACCTTAGGTCTTCTGAAAAGTGGTTGTATTTCAGCAACTGCTATTACTGGGCTTCTGGAGCAGAATATTAAAAATCCATTTCCACTAAAAAGTCACATACATAACATTAGATCTTCTGAAGTTCTCTACATTGTTTGACATGCCCAGTTATAGGAATAAGCAAAATGAAGCCAGGCTGCATCTGGACACTTGAGAGCATCCCAAGAATACACTGATATTGATTGCCTGTTCTGGCCTATTCTCCCATGCTCCATGCTCTCCCCATGCTCCTTTTACTCTTTCTTTCCCTTGGCCATTGCTGTTGTCTTTTTTATTCATCCTCTCATTGATCTCGAGTTCTTTTGGATTCAGCCTTTCATTTTCATTCTTTATACATCATACCAGTCATTTAGTTCTTGCTTGCCAAGTCACAAAATAAAAACCTTAACAAAATTATAGAAAGCAAGCAAACAGACAAACAATGCTTATGAGCTAGAATGCCAGGCTTGTCTGACAGGGAATAGATCTGAAAGTGAGCATTTTATGAGAAGCATAGATGTAATTTATGGTCCTGATCCATGCTGTTAAACATGAAGATGCTCTATGAGTTGACTACCTCAGCATTGGGATATGAGCATAACCCTTACTCCTTTGTTTCCATACCTCACTCCGTGGCTTTTTATGCCAGAAAATCCTGATAGACTATGGGCTGTGATCATAAAAATCTAGTTTCAGTCTAAAAACAAATGTAGATTGCCAACCACATACGGGTCATAGATCCATGAAAAACTCAGTTTAGTTTCATGTAACATGCTATTGTATGCTCTTTTCTGCAAACCAAAGTGTAATTGTGACACTTCAACACTCTAAGTATCGTGAAGTGAAAATGCTTACATGAAGAGATACTGAATACAAATATCTCTTTGGCATTACAACACATAATGTATAGCAAATATCTTTCTTTTGTAAAATTGTTAAAAGATGCAATTTTTATATTAATGATTCCAATTTATTAATTGGAATAAATAAATGAAATTACTCCTTATTTATGTTGCAAAAATTTTTTAAAAAGGTAACAAAAAAAAAGAAAGTAGAAGTATTTAATTTGATACATTGTTCCATGCAGAAATTTACCAAGAGCAGAAAACTATCATGGATATAAAATCTTAAAGCCAAGGATGGAAATTTGCTTTATTTTACCTCCTTGAACTTACTTTCCTCCAGTTTCTTGGCTGTGAGTAATAATATACTTGTATGTAAAAACTGCATTTTACAACCTAACACATGAGGAAAGATGTGTGTCCAAAACTGCTAGACTCAGGAAGTTTTTTATATCCTAAGTAACTTTCTCATAATTCATTATTCATGTGTAATTGATACTGACATTGCACGGTTTTTGTTTTACTTTGTTTTACCTTCCCCTTTTGCTTTGAACCGGAGGATGGGGAAGCCTATGTTATTTTATACATACACAGACCTCATCCCTTCAGTGTTCATCATGAAATTCAAACAATTTAAACCAAAGGCCATATTCCCTCCTTTATGAATACCTTTGACATTCAAACTATTGCAATCAAATGCAAACTCATGGTACGTAAAAATAAAGCTCTGGATTCCACATATAAAATCCCTCTGGAGTACAGGACTGTGGGAGAACTAGTGTTTAATTTCTTTCTCTTTTATCTCTGGTTGTAGATACAGTAATTCTGGCCATATGCAGTATGCTTATCATTGATGCTTTGCATGACATTTTGCATCCTTTAATCCAAGATTTCAAAGCTACAATGTAAGGTTGTGAGGTGACCAAAAAGGGTCATAAGAAAACCCTAGGCTATTGTCAATGTCTTGGGCAGGAATGTAAGAACGTGCCTAATTCTTTAGCTGAGAATCTGGCAAAAAAATGGCTGAGACTGCTGTAACATAAAACTCTAGATGTGATTGAACGTAGTGACAAAATTCCTTTTGCTTATAATGAACAGGGATCAGTCCTATAATAAACTAGTTTTCCTTCATGTTATGTTGTCTCTATTGCGTTGGTGACCAAAGTGATTGATTTCATTAGTTTTTGAGTTTGGTGTGTTTTTTTGTTTGGAGTTTTTTGTTTGGTGGTTTTTTGTTTTTTTTTTTTAATTCAGTTCCCCCTTACTTTTGGTACACACTTGCCATTCCACTGTACGGTAGAATTTATTTACTCCACTGGTCATGAAAAAATTTTTCCTTTCAACTCAATCTTATTTTAATATTTCATTCCTATACATTTCATTCATGGCTCCTAGGAGAGATACTGAAGATAAAGAAGGTTTTTAAATTTCTTGACATAAAGGCTAAGTGATTAAAAAAAACCCCCAAAACTCCAAATCAACCTGATATAGTACAAATGCATTTTTTCATCATTGCATAATAAATTGAAGGCATAAAATGGGAATAGAGTCTCATAACTAAATACAAACTATACATATTAAATGCAGGAACTATTTTATTTTTCATGTAGAAGCTGGGAGAGGGTGTGTACTACTTTGGTAGAGCACAGTAGCCATCTGTTTCTCCACAGGCAGACTCACTGCCTGCCAGCTTGGAGCATGAGCAAGGAAATGTTACCTCTGTCTGTGCAAAGACATTTGTCCTGGACAATACCCAGTTTACTGTGTTGCAAGGTTGGTTTTGGGTTTCTGGGTTTAAAAGAAAAAAGGTTTTACTTGGCCTCTTTGAACTGATGGTGGGAGAAGCACAATCACAGACATTCATGCACTGCTCATGAAAATGAGTTGCACAGGAGCTGTGCAGATCATGGGAACTGAGGAACAAATTTTCACCAGCTCTTCAAGTTCATGTCTTTCTGCTGATGTACAAGGGCTTTTGGGCTGTAATGGCTGGCATGTAAATTTCAGACAGGTTTGGAAGTTCAGAGGAAAACAGCCCAGAATCTGCTGCTTAGCTGGAGACTCTCAAAATGAGCCCTTTTTTCCATGAAAAACCACAATGGTATGATTTTTGTTGTTGACCTCTGGTGGTTGCCCACCTCTCAGAGTCAATGGGAGCGGCTGGGTAAGTGGCAGTTTGTGTAAGTCAGGCTGTCAGATGAAAATTCATGTAGCCTGTGTGTATGCACATATATGTACACACAATGATGAAACTCCCTCCTTCTGGTCTCTCGGAAGGATCTGGGGAAGGCAAGCATGTCTGTTCTTGGCTATTTTTGAGGGTGAAAATAAGATTAAGGCTGAGAAATGCAGGGAAAAGGGATGAGGACAAAACTTGAACAGCAACAACTATTTCATATCTTTAAAAATCTGTTAATCCTGAATGCTCCTGCAGAAGTGATTTAGTACATCAGTCACTTTAAATAGCAGACAACTGATTACTTGGCTTAATGCAACTGCACTGTGTGCAGTAAGAAAACGCTCATTTTGTTGAATCATCTAAGTTACCAGCATGAAAGAACATGCTAATTTCTTATCAAATTCATTGACATTGCATGTTGCCATCCCCAAAGTCATGGCTTTCTACAGTGCTTGAACATAATTTGACCCATTCATTTTTACTGCTTTCTCCGATAATTGTTTTCATATATAACACCAGGACAGATGTAGGTCCTTGAACCAAAGTGCAGTGCAAGGATTACAGGATGCAAAAGCAGGAAAAGCTGTCAATTTATATAAACCGCTGCAGAATAACATCTTTCTTCTGCTTTCCCGTTTATCAGGGCAGCATATGAGTTAGAGAACTACTTAAAATAATTTTATTTTTAAAGAATTTATGCACCAGACCTACATGATAGATAGTTGGTTCTAGTGCTGCTGGCTAGTGGTAGTTCAGACTTATTAATGATGCTTCAAAACAAATAAATACACAGATATATGTATGTATGGGCAATTCTAGCATTCTGAGTACAATAATCCCCTCCCCAGAGGGGCGCAGTCCCCCTGTGTCCCATTGAGCTGAACAGGGTCAGGGTCAGGACTGGTCCTGGTGGGGGCATGGGTGGGCAATGGCCAGGTGAGATTGTGGTGACTGAGTGATTGAGACGGCCGACTGGGCGTAACAAGGCCCACAGCCAGGCGTGTTCATGGTTGCAACACAACTTAGGCAGGTACCAAGGATGAGAACCTCAGATCAAATTTAATCCAAGCATTATCTTTGAATTTACTGATAAAGGAAGACTATGAGCCTGCAGGTCTACACACTGTATCTTTTATTCTCTCATAAATCAAGGACAGTGCAGAGCGTTAGGATAACCTGCTCTCATACTGGCCTACAACACAGCCAGCAAAGGCATCTACTTTGCCCTGAAATTCATGCTGGGATGAGGCACAGAGAATAGGTCAACTATTTGTAATAATTGCATAAAGAGCTGCTGAACTGCACTATTATTGTGAACTTGGTATTTTTCACCAAGATATTGCTTGTAGGATACTAACACATTTCATTATTTTTAACGCAGAAGGAACTGGCATTCATGACTTCTTTTTTTGTTGGTTTTTTTTTTTTTTTTTCTTGTCAAATCTATGATAATGTTTTGCCAGTAAGCTGAAAGCAATACTTTCAATCACTTTTTGTGGCAGAATGGTCAATAATCCCAATGAATACATGGAGCTACTGCCAGAAAAATGAGTATATTGCAGCATCCCTCAAAATCCAGTCATGTAGAAACTCAAAGAAGAATTTAGAATTTGGTTCCCAGTTACTACAAGTGCTCAAGCAGAAAAGTCTTGGGGTCAGTCTCAGGAGATATGGATACAGTTTCCAGGTCTGACCCAATCTGCATCATGTCTTTTGTTCAAACGTGTGACGGAAAGAAACCTGCAGGATCACTGAGTCTTCTCCCCTTCTGTCAGTAGATTGCAACAGACATAAGGCAATTTTTAAATGTATTAGACTACTTTTTAAAATAATTTAGAGGTTTTCGTGAGCAAAAGGACTGTCTTTCATTATGAGCTTGTACGAACAATCATCCATCGGAAAACAGTTTTCATTGCATCAATTTTTACCAATGCAAATAAAAGAACTCTATAGATAGAACTATTGTCTTTTTTAGGAAACTAGGTTGTTTTCTTCTTCTTCTGAGAGCAAAGATATTATTTCCAGCTTTAAAAACAAACAAACAAAAAACCTCCTAACTCTCTCTGGATTTTCATTTTACAGGTCAGCACTGTAAGATTTTATTTCTTTATTTCCTATAGAAAAGTCATCTAAAGTGATCAGCACAGATACACTCTGTGTTTGATAGCGTAAGGTCATGTCAGGTCCCCACTTTGTCTTTTTTACCTAAACAATTCACAGCTCAGATTTAGGTAAAATCTCAAAAGTCTAGGAAAAAAATGGATTACAGTGTGCCAGCTGATATTTTCTGCTCATAATGTATCTATAAGATAGTTAATTTTCAGGCAATGTTAGGTGATAAATGTTCACAATTTGTATTATCATTTTACTTCTGCTTCCACAAAATATAACCCCCCCAAGGCCCTTTCAATACTTTTGAGTCATAGCAGCAAAGGGCTGAGAGAACAAATTTGTCAACATTGATTAAAGCTGACATTCAAGTTACCCATCAGAGGCCTTCTATGCCAGTTTTCCTCACTGTGCTGTTTTCAAGACTTCTCATGTGTTTTCATGATTAGTGATAAGCCTTTTTGACGTGCATTTTAGATCCAGATTTTGATTCACTAAGTATGGGAATTTCCAGATCTGAACCTTGCCAAATTAATTTTTCAGGTTAATTTTCATCAATAGGCTATTGCCTACTCAAGTGCAATATAGATAATTCTGCCCCTGAATATTTTAACATTGCTTATACACTGTTCCAACTTCAAATTTTCATGCTAATCAATGAATATTCATGAAAACACTTTCCTTTTAGAAAACATTGAGATAATTTTCAGTTAAATAGAAGGAACTATTTTTGAAGTACTGTAACTAGATGAAAAAGCTGTGAATCACATTTGGTAAATTCTTCGGTCTTGACAAATGAGGAACTATATCTCTTAAATAGTGTGGCATAGAGTATTTAAAGGTAGTTCACAGAATCGCAGAATCACAGAATCGCAAGGGTTGGAAGGGACCTCGGGAGATCATCTAGTCCAACCCTCCTGCTAAAGCAGATTCACCTAGATCATGTTTCATAGGACATCGTCCAGGCGGGCCTTGAATACCTCCAGAGAAGGAGACTCCACAACCCTGTTGGGAAGCCTGTTCCAGCGCTCTGTCACCCTCAAAGTAAAGAAGTTCTTCCTCAACTGAAACCTCTTCCGTTCAGTCACACTGTGTGCATGGAGCAAGCATGTCAAGACAACACATTAAAAGAGAGCCTACAATTAAAAAAATGCCTGGCCATAACCTTCATACACACATGATTAAATAAGAAATATACCAACACGTATTCGTGTTTCTAAATGCAGGCATTACAGATTGGTGATTAAAGTTTTTTAACCAAGAAAATTAAATAGGCAAGAAAAACATGTAGTTTAGAACTACCACGAACAGCAGACAATTAGTGTTTTACAGTCAGAAATCAATCTTAAATCTGGTACAAGTTTACACAATTAAAATACCTGTACTGTGTGTTTTTTATGGGGAGAAATTTCAAAGCAAGATTTCATACCAGAGGAGACTCAAAAAGTGTGCAAGATAGAAGACCTTAAATATTAAAAATAAATGCCTAACCATGAAAACTTACTACTTCCATCAGCTGAATCTATATAGCATCCACTTACCAAGCTAATTACAGTAAAAAATAAATTACATTATTGCTAATTACATCTTCCTGTTCCTATCCCTCTTACTCTCCCACATACAAGGTGTGGAGGGATTGCTCTTGCTGCAATAAAAACAGCAAATATACACAATGAATGCGGTTCATGAGCAGTTCAAATACTGAAGTTTTTTGGGGTTTGTGGGGTTTTTTGAGGTTTTTTTATAAAGAAGAACAATACACATGGAAATAATAACAAAGTTTATGACTAGTTGTTAATTTTGTGTGATTCATCTTTTATCAGTAGTCTTTCCTGTTTTTCCCAAAGTACTGAATATCCACATCTCCCACTCATTTTGTCTTATAGGTTTGCTTGTTCAGTACTTTAAAAAATAAAGCCCAGAGTTCATTATGTAGAACAGCTGGACAGTTGTTCCATAGCAATTAATTTAATTCACATGAGAAATTTGCAATAAGAAAGTTCCCATCAAATGCAAAATAAATTAAAAAAAAAACCAGTTAAGAGTTGCTTAGGTAGTTTAACACTAAACCAAAACAAAAACCGTAAAACCTCTTTGTCTTAGAAAACATGTATGTTTTTCTGCACAAGCGTGTGACCTGTAGGGACTCCTGTGCTTGTGATACAGAAAAAGCTAGAATTTACCCATGCATGCTTTAAGTTCAGCACTTGGGTATTAATACTATTTTTTGCTTCTGAAGACTCTGAAGATCCTTACTTCTCTCTTAAAACCTGGTATGAATTCAATCATGTTTGTTTTCTGAACTGATCTAAGGGTTGAAAATTCTAGAACCATAGTACAAACAGAGAGTAGAGACTGGGAAAGAAACCACTCTTCCCAGTACTCATGGTATTATTCTGGATTTATGCTTGTTACTGAGCATGAAACTTGGCTCACTGAAACTTATTTTGCTTAAGTTCCAGTTCTGTACATATAGCATGCATGTGTAAAAACTAGATGGTCTGTGGGAGTCAATGTACGTATTTAAGGAAATATGTAATGGATTTGCAGGGTAGATCATGGGAAATGTCAATGAGGTGGAAAATATGGCTTTGGGACATGGTAACATAATTACAATGCTAATCAAGGACAATGTGAGACTCTCCAGTAAAGTTGACAAGCTTGAGAATTAATCCAGGATTAAGCATTTCAAGATTACTGGTGTCCCAGTGAGGAAAAGCCTAAGAATTTAATAATCTTTCTGGCAGCACTTCAGAAAGATGAAGCAAAATATTATTTATTTCTAGAATGATACTAGACTGCCTCACGATATTAATTTGTGTCCAGCCATCTCTTCATGGATGCACCCAAAACTGGTCTAGTTTTCACAGAAGAACACTTTCTTAAGAAACACCACAATATGCAAAAGAAAATCCACTTTGTTTATATACATACAGATACTGGTGCATTTATTCACCCTTCTGTCTCATATGATTGTAAAATACACCCTCCATTCAAATAGAGCAATTTAAGAAATTAGCACTCTACCCCTTCTCAGCTATTTATTGCTGTCCATCAGCTATGTTATCAGATTGTACAAACACAGCCACAGGGGATTTATATGTTACTTGTGTGTAACTGCCAGGGAAAGGTAAATTACACCTTTTATTCATCGTTATCATTCCACTTCTGAAATCCAGCTAAATGATAACAATTATAAATATAAACCAGCTTACAATTCAAATTCTAACCCCCCCAAAAAAGCCAGCTCAGCATAATTATTTTTGTCCATACCGAAAAGCATGGATTGATGACAACATTCACAGATGAGCATAACCTTTTATTGCTTCGAACTTTTCTGTGAAGCATCATTTTATCATTTCATCTTATTGCTTGTTACATGGAAATTGAGGTTGACAAATGGCATGAGTCTCAAAAAATGGAAGACTCTGTTTCCAACCTTTCTGCTAGCCCCACAATAGACAGCCCCTGTATCACAGGAAGACTGAAAAGATCTTCTTATTTTCAGCTAGGAAATATGTAGCCAATTTATACTTCAATGACATGTGTTACTGAGAAATTACATGATTGCATTCTACTGGAGAGACATAAGTTGTCACTTTTTAATGCTATAAAGGCCTAAATTAACACGGCATACCAGCTTGATGTAAAGTCTGTATCATGTCTGACTGATGTATGTGTGCATGTCTTTTACCTAGTGAAAACAGGAAAACATCAGCCAAAGTAATTCTTTAGGATTCATAAAGTAGTTTTTTCTGTAGAAAGAAGGGGAATATGAAAAATGTAATGTTTACATTTGACTTCCAAAGTGCTGATGTAAGTCAAAATAGAAGACAACACCTGTTCACTTAGATTAGCTTCATTTCTTTTCTATTACATACAATTGTTAACTTAATTTCAGGAAAATGAATTACATTTAGAGGCATAACATTAGGATTTCGATAAAGATGGGATTTGAGGTAAGGAGGTGTAAATGAAAAGGCCTGTTGATAAATAGGAAGAGACGTGTGGGTAGTTATCACACTTCAGAGTCTGTGGTCAGAATAAACCAATGCCCCTAATTTCTTTAGGCTGCCAGCTGCCAACTGGCAAGTGTATTTTTAGACTTTCAGGAAGAAGATAAATGGCTTTAATATGTAACTCATACTCCAAGACAGAATTTCTCCATTTCAGTAACATATTTTTGTCAGAAAAGTCTGTCAGAGCCTCTAGAATGACATGTCATTATTTATGGATCCAACACCAGACTCCAAGTACCCACTCTGGCATTAAATACTACAATAAAATTCAGAATACTTGAAATTTTCCAAAACCTGCCATATTAGAATCTTAACATTCTAAAAACAGGGAAGGGAAAAATTATCCTTGACCAGTTCTAATGAGAACTAGCCCTTCAGCAATCAAGTATGGAGAATGAGGTGTGTCAGGGAAAACTTAGCTATGTACTATAGTAGTAGATGAAGTAGAATTAGAGATATCAAAGATGGGTAAAATTATGTGAGGGGTACACCTGAGTCACAACACCTGATTCACCTACCCATTATGGGCTGCAAAGCATAGAACAGATTTAAGCAGTTTTAAGAAAAGTAATTTAGTCTTTTTGCAGATATAAAAGGTCAGAATGACAAGAATATGTTGTCAATTCCCCCAAAGTGTTTTGGGAAAAGGAAGGAAAATATTTGTTGAAAACCAGCTATATATTGCCAAATACCTGTACAGGCACTGCTAGCAAAACTGTAGATGGGAGTCAATGTCTTGATATCACATAAGAGGTAAAAGGTTTGGCAGAGCTAGGTCAGAAGGACTTAAAATACGAAAGCAAGTCATTTATGCTTGGTGCAGCAGGGAACGCAACGACGGCGGAGAGAAGTAAAGAGGGGATTAGAAAGAGCTAATCCTAGCTATGAAGGTTTGTATGGTTATGTAGATTATAGTCTGTGCAGTGGTAATGTATTTGGTGCAGCATGGCTCCCAAATCTGTGTATTTCCTGCAAATTATGAATTGAAATCTGTCAAGCTGTTTTTTGAGTTACAGGACATCAAAAAGTGCTTTGGTAAAACGCAACTGCATTGTGAAGGTTACAGACAGACTCCTGCTATATGCTAAATGTTTGTTCTTTCTTTATTCTGCATAGAAAAAATATTTTTAAATTGCCACCAAACAACAATGAAAAAAATGGTACATGCTTTGAAGTCCAATGATCAGGTTATTAAGCTATACATATTTGAAAATATCCTTTTTCTGCTATTTTTTTCTACATCATCTAACATCTTTCTGAGTCACTTAATCTTAAAAAAATATAAACTTCCAACCAAAGAAATCTTGACACAAAATTTATGCTTCACTTGCAGTCAAACAAGACTAAAATCTAGAAATCGGGCAACATGCATGTACACATACGTATAAACACAGTGAATCATATTTTATAAGCTATGCCATTCAGCCACAAGAAAAAAATATGTTCAGAGAGAAGCAGTGCGGAACAGTGCTGGGAGCTTGCAGAGATCCACATATCTGTAGGGAATAGGTAAAAGTGTGATTTCTTTTGAATAAAGGGGCTGTCCTTGGCAGCTGGTAAAGCTAGGATGCACAGAGCCCTGAGTCCCTCTCTACAGGGAGCAGCTGGAATGTTTGACACTGTCATTTAAACTGTTAAGGTCAGAAAAATTCAGAAACTTACTTGGAAACTTACACTGGCCATAACATAGATGTTTGTAGGGGAGCTGGTGACACTGGAGACATTTTAGCAGAATATGGCTTAGAGTTATTACACTCTATAAAAATGAATGTGTCTCTTGCTTTTAAAGGTCAAAAAAATCAGAATGTTATTATCTCCGTGTTCATCCTCTGTGAATATTGTTTCATGCACTGAAATCCTTCCTTTTACAAAAAGCAGACTGATTTTCTGAATAGGATGGCTATTTATTAGGATGTCTGAACTGTGCCTTCTAATAAAATAAAATAAAAAACCAAATGACTTCCTGGTAAGATTTTCTTTCAGTATATAACACTATTTTAACCTCAGTTGCAAGAGTAACTGTGTGTAATCCAGTCCTGCTTTTCAAAAATACCCTCCCTGCAGAGATTATGTCAATTAACTACAAAAATACTCTTGATCTTCAAGAGCGTCTCAACTTAGGTGCTCAAGTGAGTTGATAATTTATTGTATAGTATGTCTCAAATGTGCGATGTTTCTGGTGGACTTTAATGTTTACTGAATATCACTGAATGGGATTCTGTACCGGGGAACTATTCAGTAAAATATTAATTACATAGGTGGATAATCCCAGTGAATATTGGCAGTATTTTAGTGGAAGCCATCACCTAGTTCAAGTAATGAACAGGCCCTTGAGACTGCAATGAGAAGGTCTGGAGAAATGCAAAATCTTAGTGAAAGATCAGGACTTCAAACTGAGGTATCCTTGACATTATCCTGAGATTTAACTTCTCAAAGATACAGGTTTTCTAACAATACACAAACTAAATAGTGCTAACTGAAATAAAAAAAAGATTAATATTTTAAAGAAAATTATGCTTAGGCAAATAGCTCTTGCTTTAGTATTTATTTTTAAGTGGGTACCCTATAAATTATGGTATGGCAAAACAGCTTGTATTCCTCTCATTGGGTGTTCAGAAGTATATGTGTGTTAGAAATGTAGCTAAAGCCAATCCAGAAGAGTTCTTATTTGCTTGGACACACCTCAATTTGCTCTTTTTTTGACCAATATTTGTGTGCTTGTCTGTATACGTCTACCTGCATACACACAAATACAATGCTAATTTCATTTAAGTTTGTTCACTGTATCTTGACAGCCGCTTAGACTAATGCAACATAATTTGCTGTATCCTTTAAAATAAGTTCTTACAGATAATATTTCAATAGTTTTGGAGTTTGTCTCTCAATTTGCACAGCTTCAGACACAAAATACAGCATAATCTGCAAATGTCCTGTTTTACTGAGGTAAGACAATATGACTGCTGACTTGCAGTAGCAAACTATTGTCCAGTTAATTTAGTTTCTCATCAACTTGATTTTTTTGCCTTCAGATAAAAGGCAGACAGTTATCAAGTAGCTGTGTAATCTTGCTCTTTCAGATGATCCTCAGGTTTTTAGCATAACAGAGCTGTACCACTCATCCATACCTTGTTTATGCAAGCCATCTCCTCATTCTTCTGGCTTTCTACCTTGGCAATATAAATATTTACAATAGTCTTTAACTATAACATTTTCTAGTAAAATCATTATCTCTTCACTGTTTAAACAACAGATCTAGTACCTGCATATTTCCTTTTATTCCTCTTATATGCCCAGAGCCCTGGATTAGAAAGGAACTTCCAAAAGCTGCAATCTGAACATTTCTCCTAGAGTTGTAGTATTGTTAAAAGCCTAAACACTGCAAAAACTGTATTTGTACTGTCAATTTCTTAATATCACACATTTTTTGTAGTCAAAACAATGTCTAACGAGCTGAACCCTCACTGGCTTTCAGTATATAGGGTTAACAGCATTACAAAAAAAAACATTCCTGACTCTCTAATGTCGTATAGTAAATGCTTTTGTAATAGATATCCAGTATATTTACATAATGATGCTTTCAGATGTAATAAATTGGCCATATTAATGTAACTTTTGCAGTTCGGGGAACAGAAGAAGGATAGGGTAGACATAAAGTGACAGGGTTTTTTTCCATTATTACAAATTAAGATGATGCTTTTGCAGCTATCTTTGCTTCATTGGATTCATTTACAAATGAAGGAAAATGCTGTCAATATGAAAAATTCAGTCTAAGAGATGTAACTCCACTGAGCACTTCTTTAAGTGAAAGCCTTGCACACAGTCCAAATACTTTAAAAACTTGCTTTCTATTAAGCACAATGAAAAATAGGCTATTAAAATGTCATTTGAAATGTGCAAACAGTGAATTTAGATATACTTATCAATCACTATAGCTTTGTTGTAAGTGGCAATAGAGTTGGAATACTCTAAGAGCAAAATGTTCTCTGGCATTTCTTGGCAAATTAGATTAACAACTAAATTAGGAAAAAGCCACATATTTCAACTGAGCTTTAAAGGACATTGGTCCTATTTCCTGTTCGTTACTGTCATTTTCTCTCATTAAAGTGTAATTCTTTAAATCAAAAGATTCTGGAGTGAAGAATTTAGGGATCTAAGTCCATTGAATTTTTCATGAAAGTCAGCTGGGCTGGGATTCTTACATATTTTTGGTATTTTTGAGAATGTTGTTTTAGCTCCCAACTTCAGATGGTACTATGAGAGGACAAGAGATTACAGGCTGTATATACATTTTTGTGCCTTTTTCTCAGGGACCTTTATACTTGGACCAGCCTCAGTCAGAATGTGATAATGAGATGAATCACTTCATGCCTATTGCCTAATGTAAAAATAAAAGTATGAGAAGTTTTGTTTCAAAAAAAATGACATTTTACTTTCATACTTCACTCTAACCTTATAAAATAGATTTTTATTAACAAATACAATTTTTTTACATAAGCATACCATATTTTTCGGCAGACTAAAACTGCATTCCCCTATATTTAGCATATTCTGCAAAATCTTTTTGTTTGCTCATTATGCTCAACCTCACTGAGAAGCACTCTTTGCTGTAACTGTAACAGTAAGAATCAGAAAACTAAAAGGCACCCACTGTAGCCTGGCATGATCCAAAGTCCTACAGTACTTTCCTGTCCAGCATGAGGAAATGACTTTAATAGCTTGAATAACATTATGATGATCAGATACATGCTGATTTAAACTCTCCACATTGAAATCTATACTACCTTTCCTCTATACAGAGCCACCAACATACAGTAATATAATTGTTTATTAATTTACTTGGATTGAGTTAATTATGATTTCAGCTAATCAGTGATTTTTGTCTGAATTCAGAAAACGATAAATTAAAAGCCCTGTTGTCCGGAGTTTTCACTTAGTAAAACAGGCTACCTCCTTCAATCTGATTCCCATTTTTGGTGCATCAGGGAGAGACTATACACTGGGCAGCAATCCAAGCCAACTTCTGCTCTTTTAGTTAGGTGACAAAATGAATCTAGCTCCATCAAGCCACTTAAAAGTAAACTGAGCTGATATTTAATGAAACTGCAGAGGAAAAAAAAAAAAAACCATAATGAGAGATTTTTACCATGACTTAGAAGAAACCGTGGGATCAACTACATTGCAAAATGACAGAAAGTATAAATACAATGGTTGTACCTATATTATCAGTGAACCTTTTTGTATGTTTTTTATGCTTTTAGCCTGTTTCCTTGACAGCTGCAGGCTTCTTAGCAAAAATAAAAGTTGACGAATAAAGAAGTAATGGGTTCTGTGTCTTAAAATATGAAATATGAGAGCAAAAGGAAGAAAATCTTGTGATATACACGATCATCACTAACAGTGGCCACATTAGAAAAAATTGTTAGGCATTTTTAAATTCTTCTAAATATTACCAGTCTCCTTCTAAGTTATTCTTTATTATTATAGTTACTATTTTTATGTAACTAGTTGGTGTTTTCTTCCTGTTTCTGTGTAACTAGTTACTGTTTAGTTGCAGCTTTCAGAGAAGTAAAATGAAACACTCCTGTGTGGTAAACTTAATAGCAGATACATCAGACTCTCAGATCCTGCCAAGTGGCACATTTCTGCAGCAATGGATCCTATGCAAGAATTATTCTTTCTACTACTGTAATACAGAGCATTCATCCCTCTTTAAGTTACATACATCATATGCTTATATCTCTGCCAGGATGTCTGAACTTATTTTTCAACAACAGGAGAAAAAGAAAAGACTGAAAAATATTCCCTTAATTAGTATGGCAGGCAAACACACAGTAAGTAAAGTTCAGTATACCATTGCCTTGTGTTTCATTTTATACCATCAATGATTAATTAACTTATAGCTGAGGTAAAAAACCTCTATTGGGTGACACAAAGCAATGGAAAATGTACAAGTCTGTAATGATAGCAATATAAGCCATCTGCCTGACTCATCATTGTCTCTGTCTTTTAAAAGCAATCTTTCTTCATAGGGGGTGGAAAGGGTGATCAAGTGCTGTTCTAAAAATTGTGTGGCTTTTCTCTTCTTTAAGCTTGAACACAGGGATTAAAGAAAAATATCTCCACAAAGTATTTGCATGTTGTCCCTCCAGTGCTTGTATAGTTATGTGTATATGTATTTATACATACACACACACACACATATATAAATCTGAGGCATTCAGCCACCTCCTTTGGAGGTGATGTTGGTGTTCTAGGGACTGAGAAGAGGTATCTTGTGCTACTACTACACACACATTTAAAATACTAGGTTATTGGGGTGACTGTGCTGTCCATTGTCTTCTTGCCAACAATCTGTTCTTCATAACACTCTAAACTGTTAAGCATATTGGCCAGTTTCACAGGAATGGGAAAGAAGTCTCATATTTCTTGAAAATGAGCTACTAGATGGAGGATAAAGATGTAAATTACTGCTGCCAGTGAGGAAAAGGCAGGAGGAACTCAGATATTCAATGCTTTGCTAGGAAGCAACTAGTCTCAATTTCTGTCTTGACTGCAGTGTTTTATAAGGAGAACTAGGTTATATACTCTTTCTACTGGAATACAGTAGGTAAGGCCTCAGGGAAAAGGAATGCATCTGGAAAAAGACTTCATTAGTTCCACCGTCCCAAACACCTGGTCACATTTGACTTTCCTACTCTGCAAAACTTTCTGTAGGTGAACTCCTGTAACCAGTGAAGAATAGATTGTGCTCAAATCATATTTCACTTTGTTTTAAATTATGGTGCTCTATTCCTCAGAGCAAACTCTAAACCCCTTTGTTTTCATTGATCTTGTAGGTCATGGCATAGCATGGTTGCAGTATACATAGGGTCAAGGACAGTATACTAGCGTGGCACATAAAAAAAATTCCTTTTATCATTGGATATAAAACTTACGAAGGCAGTATTTTTAAGTTTAATTCAAAGACTATCTCTATGAACAAATAAGCTATTTTGTAACAAAGGACTGCTGTATGAAGCAGCGTAGCTCTTGACAATTTAAAAAGCCCTATGTACAGAATGTAGTAGCCAAAAGCAATAGAAGCAATAGAAACCTCAACAAGTTACAAAGCTGACTCCTGATATGAACTGAAGATAAGAATATCAGCATGACAAAATGTGCTAGATGAGGCACTGGTGGAGGTGTCTGAAAACTTTTGAAAAATTCCCACTAGTTTCAGATCTGCCACTGATTCACTTTCCTTTGTTCTCAGTTGGTTATGTATCAGTTCCTAACACAACTAGGTTACCAAAGTAATCAGCTCTACAGCAAGAGTCTGTCACTCATAGGACATAAAGTCCTAAGACAAACAAAACCCAGGCTGCAAGTGGCTGTAGGCCTTTCTCCTACAATCTTAGTTGCAGAGTCCCTTAAATTCTTTTTTCCTAGTGTTAGTTACCTTCTCTTTTGACTTATCAGATCAATCAACTGGCTTGAGCCAGTGGTTTTAAGGAATATTTATACCTTTTACTGCTCTGAGAACTTAACTATGTAAACTGTCTGCTCTATAATGCAAAGTATTCATTTTTTCCTAGAAGTCTAAAGGACACCTTTAGACAATTTTATTAAAAAAAACCAACCAAACAAACAAACAAAAAAACCCCAACCAAAAAACCCCAAACCAAACCAAAAGACGCCAGGGTTCTTTTTTAACAGCTTATCTTTCCTTAAATCTTTTCTTCTGTGATACACATTTTATCATATTTTTGTTTGTTTGTTTGTTTTATTTTAGTCCTGACATGGTCTAGTGATTTTATTATTTACAGATCAGATCATTTACTAAATCATCTGAACTCTGTTTCTCTTGGTAGAGCAAATAATTCTGAGATATTTTGCTGGATCCAATACAGAAATGAAAAGCATCTGAAGATCAGTGGAATTAGCAGTGACCTAAGGATATTTTCATGTGCCATGTGTACCTCATTATTGTATTGCATATTGAGCAATGCCAGTATCTTATAAGAGAATCATTAAGGGAAGAATTAAATATATTTTTTTACTATTTATTAAATAAAAAAGTATTGAGGTAAACATAAAAAATTTTCTTTAGTCTAAGGAAAAATTCAATTACCCATTTATTCATTCATTCAAAAAGAATTTTTAGCACTTCAAGACTGTTTTATGGATTTCCAGAAGGAGTAACTTATTGAGGAATAGATATTCTACAAGAAATTACTTGACACATGTCTACTTTTTAGACTAAAGTAAACTGTTCTTGTTGTGTCCATTGTTTATAAAGGCATGAGAGAAGAGACTTAACGAGACTGAGATTTCTGTTCTAGAAATCCTAGATCTTATCAGTATGTTCAGATTTTTCTAGAGGTGAACAGCAAATCATAAAGCTCCCAGGCAAGCAACGTACTTGCTCTACTACTTTGTGCATTTTTATTGGTGAAAGAACACTAGAACTGGGTCAAAACCAGAAAGCAATTTGGCCAAAAAGTATTTCTTCTGAATATTAAATTCACTGAATTCATGTATACTCACAAACTGTTCACCTTTCATGCAAGACAAATATTCTATTTTAAGCATTAATGAAATTGCCATTACTGTTAAGATGCCTATTTGAAATCATTTTCTGAAAGTGATTAAGCAGGAATTGCCCCCAAAACAATTTCTAGTTAAATCAAAAACTATTAGGTATTAAGGTCAAAGTTGTTAAAAAACAGTTCTCAGTGCTTATCATTGCTGGTTGCCTAGGGCATGGCAACTTTGATGAGTGGATATTTCAGTGAAACTCCCAGGTGTATTTATCTACATGCCTCAAATTCAACATCAGATTTCATTTTTTACCACTTTTACTCTTCTGATTCTCTCCCCCATCCCATTGTGGGGGGGAGTGAACAAGCAGCTGTGTGGTGCTTAGTTGCTGGCCGGGGTTAAAACACACCACCTTATTCAGTCTTATTCAGTCACTTGAAAAGTGAACACGTGATAATCAGCATCTTGCCGTTTGTCTTTCTGCTCCTCATGATGTCAACCAGTCTGCAGGCTGGGAGGGAAGAAACCTTCCCATGGCAGTCCTGTGATACGTATGTGCTGTAGTACTTTATGATATATATTTATTTTTCTGTATCACTTCTCATCTTCAATTCAATTAATGGGACAAGTCTAATAGCTTTGTTGTATGCACCTTTTAAAGATGCTTCAAGAGTAGGAACCTGTCTCCAAAAACCCCCTCAAATGAAATTCCAATATGATTTAAATATAATTCTGAGCTGTAGCTACATGAAAGTAAAGGCTGAAAAATTATCTAAGTAGTTCAAAGTTGATGAGATAAAGAGTTGAGTTGTAACATATAATTTGGTGTTTTTAAATCACCTAAAGCTCAGGAATACTTATGTTGAGGAGTATGGTTAAGACCTTCCCATATTTAGACTTAATTTAAAGTTACCTTGCAGTCAGAGCTGAACAGCTGCTGATGGATTCTCTCACTGAGAAATGTCACAGAACAACTGACTGTATCATTTTGCTTCTAAGATTTCCTTTAGCTTTCCTGTCTTACAACAAGTGTATCCAGTTGAGCTATTGTTTGAAAATGATCTATCACTGAAAAAGTATTTCTTTGTGCAGATCTGAATTCATAAGAATCACACTATTTTTTTCCATTCATGATGATTTGGAATATTGATACCAACAAGGTGTATTTTATCTGCGGCTCCACTGTGGTCAAGGTCCAGGTTGTCAGATTTTAGGAAATGATCTGGGGTCTGTAGCTCGTTTCTTTTGTTGACAAAACTGAGCAAGTTAAATGCAGCAGGACTCTTAACAACATTAATGTTTTGTTCCAGGAAATAACGTATGAAAGAAGATAAGAATTATCATACCTGGATGAGTCAATCACTCACTACAGCATTAGCCTACAACCAAGAATGTCTATTCTCATATGTTCTACATGAAAGTAGAAAAAAATTATGCCTAACCAAATGGCATGAGGAAGAAAATATGTTCTTAAGGGTAAACAGACCTACTGGAAACCTTCTGTGATTGTTCCACTTATCTGATAAATAGTTTTGAAATGGAATTGATATTTCTGAATGTTACAAAGGTTTACTTAAAACAGTAGGACTCCAACTAGGGATAAAGTGTGTGTTAATGAATCACATAAGTTGTAGACCAACATTTGTCAACATTAACAGAGATATTTCATAATCATTTCCACTTCAGTCTAGAAAAAAAAAAAAAAGAGCTAAAGAAGAAATTGTTGAAAAAATGGACTTTGTAGAAACACACATTTCTTGCCTAACCAAAAAACCATATTTTTGGGGTTGTTGTGACTTTTGAATAAGATAGAACTGAGTAGTTCATTTTAGATAGACTTTCTATGATTTTTATTGACATTTCTGTTTTAAAACTCTGCATATCTGCTACTGTGTAATTTTTCCATAGTTTATGAACTTCAGAAATTAGAGGAGGAATGTTACAAGGTGCAAATTTTTTACTCTTCTCATTCTGTATCTTTTCCAAAGTTGCAGAAGTTTCCACCCAATTGTTACAAAGTCTATCAGAGAAAAGCAAAACCAAAACAAAACCAGGAACCAACCAGCCAAACAAAAACAAATAAACAAAATACTTGGGACACACAAACACACACATGCATGCACCCTTTAGTCACCAGATGTAAGATAAACCTGGAGATTATGGGTCAACATTTTTTAAAAAAATGAAGTTGTAGATATATGTCTCAATTATTTTAATAAGAGAGAGAGTCTTTAGTGTTACATACTTCTATAAGGCCTATTAAGTACCTTCCTTTAGTTGTCTAATCCTCTGAAAGGTCTGGCCTTCCTACATTCCTTACTAGCATACTTTCTGTTGCAGGAAAAATTATTTTTATAGAGCTAACTGTTAGGTTAGTGAGAAAATTGGCTATATTCTTTAGGAAATCTGAGTAGCTGTATATCTAAACCTTGGTATGTACACAGAGAAAATTAATCCTACCTTTAATTCACTTGGGAATCATAGAAATATGAACAGAAAGTGATCATGAGAGACTGTGGTCTACATAGTCTGTTCCAGTACAGGTCCAATTATACTATCAACCTTCATAACGTTTTTCTCACTTGTTTTAAAATTTCAGGTGATGGAGATATTATAGGCTTTCTAGGCATTCCATCAAGGTGTATAATTACCTTTACCATTACACTTTTTTTTCCTACTGCTTAGACTAAATCTACACTGTTCCATTTCAAATCCATTATTCTCGTTCTATTCACAGTGAGCATGGAGAACAGATGATGCCCTTTTGCTTTACAGCTGTCTTTTATGTATTTAAAGATTTAACATTTCCCTTCCAGCTTCTCCTCTAAATAGTCTATATTAGTTCTCATATTCCCTATGTTTTCTAAATGTCTGACCAATACCATTGTTTTCCACTGGACTCCTTACAATTTGTCTACGTATTTCAAATATTTACTGTCTGATGTCTTACCACAGCCACATGAATGGAGGAAATGCATCCAGACATGATTTTCACAGTGGAAATGTGCTTTTATTGCAAGAAAAAACATAACTGTAATTTTTCCAGTAGTATATACTAAGCAGATATGTTTATAACTCCTTAGCTTGTTTTCCTTTTTTTTTTTCTCATTTCCCTGTTCTGTTTTTTTTCCACGTTCACAATGAGTTGCTCTTTTCCTCCTTAGTAAAAGGCAACAAAAGGTGAGTTGAAGCTGCTGGATGGGAGGTGGCTTCTTGTAATACTGCACAGAATAAGGAAGTAAAAATACAGCATTAAGTGGCAGAAGGAAGGATGGGAAGAAAGAATTTGAGCGGTATGAATTGGTTCTCCCTTGCTGGTATGACCATTATGGAGCCTGAGCTGGCTCCCTCCCTGTGGAGCACTTGTTTCATGTTGAACCCTTATTATTGTTGTTATGGTTGTACAACTCACTGCTGTCTAACTTACATATCCATCATGTTCCAGACCATCTGATTTTGATGTAGTCTTCCATTCTCAGCTCAGCTCTTTACCTGTCTCCTGGGTTCTCCAGGGAGATACCACTGTTAGCTCCCTTAAAGGAGTTGGTCCTCCATCTAGCCTACTCTGGCAGGGAAATCTATAACGCATAACAGCATATCCAACTCTTTCATGGGTGAAAACAGCTGAAAACAGTTGTTCATTCCCTCCTTTCTACTCCTACATTAAGTAAATAACAATTGAATTTTGTAGTATTCATTTGTTTTGTTTAGATGATTTTAGTACTGGAAAGCACAGCATAGAGGAAGAGAGAGGAGAGGGGTCTAGATGTAATCATGTTTTTGCTGTAGTAACTATATTCTGTGTGCCAGTTTGGGCTACTTAGCTGCAAAAGCTTAGAAATATCCCGAACTGTTCCATTTGCTAACTAGACAAACTGAATAGCTGTGGACAAAGCTGTATTGGGTGACTTATTTAATTTTAAAGCAAGCCATCTAACAGGAGTTACATATTTCCCTTTTGGTAGATGAGATAATCTGATTTCTGAATTAGGATGAGAAGCTTTTGCATATGAATTAATAAACTTTTGTTTATTTAAAGAGTGATTGACAGAGGGTCAAGAGATAGGTCTGACATGATTTAGATCAACCGTCATTTTCCAACACCAGGTGAAGAGATCTCTCAGATGACATCCCGAGTTTTGCAACACTAAAGCTGTAAGGACCCCAGAATTGATAGCAAAAAGCTTGAAACAGCATGAAATAGTAACACTTCTTTGGGTCTAGAGAAACACTCAATAATTCTTACGGCTACCTTCCTTACAACTTCTCTGACAGAAGTTAGGAAAGGATGTGCTTGTGTGTCCTTGTGCAGAAAATATAGACATACAAACCTCATACACAAACCTTACAGTTTAATATAACCAAGAGGAAAAGAGAGCAGGAGTTTTTACAATGACCAGCAGCTTTGCAGCCTCGATAGTTTTTTTTCTTTCAAGTTACTCAGAAAGATTCCCAGAGCTGGCTCAAGACCTCTCAGCAACACAGACAAAATTAAATTTTGCAGCTCCGTGGGTGAGAAGCTGCGAAGGGCTGGAGCAGGAACACAGAGCCACCGGGGAGCTGCGGTGAGCTCAGCTGCTTGCTCGTGCTCCTGCTGCCTGGCAGATGGGAGGTTGTAAGCAGCAACTGCTCCCACACCAGCAGCCGCCACTGCCGCCTGCCCGCTTTCCAGAACTCTGGCATAGATAAATCACGTACTGGGGTCACAGACATCGTTCATATATCCACTTTGCCTATGCCAACAGCCACTTTTTTTCTGTACATTTTTGTTACATATTTGCTTTCTGCACAGAACTGTAACTCTAACATGTGAATACTCTTAAAAAGAACCATTTATGGAACATGTTATCATGAAGTACAGTATCAGTTGTCTTCTTTCACATATTTAATACAAATTGCTGCTAACACTAATAGCTTTCTATTAGTCCTTTCAGTTTGTATCAGCTGAATGAATCTGTCTTTGAAGCAGAATGAAGAATAAATGAACAAAAGTGTTTAGTTCCATACATTTCCTGGAAAAAAATCTAGTATGAATCAACACTTTGTCTTTTGTTTCAGCAAGCTGCTAGATTTAAATACAATGTGCCCCTACTAAGACCTATGCAATTTCACAAGCACTGGACAATTTTGTTCCCTGAGGGTGTGTTCTTGAGGAAGTTCTGATTAGAAATTGAGTTCACTTCCACAAGATGAAGAAATTCTTATACTTGTATTTTAGATCCTCTTAGTCATGTTTTAAATTTACTTGAATCCTTTGTAGCAGATGAGACGTCCATTACATTTTAGAACACTATTTTCAGTGCATATGGTATTGCTGATATTAAATATTCCCAAAGACTTTTCAAATATGTAGGTATATTTCCACGATACCTAATAGTTCTACCTCTTTTAGTATTCTTTAGCATTGAATAGATCTTTCTACAGATTCTGATCTATTGTTGTTTGCTTTACCATCTTCTTCTCTGACCATGTTTAACTGAGCTTAGGGCCTAAATATTTTGAAGAAGGCTTTTGTGCAGGAAGAATTTCTTCTTCCTTGAATCTGTTTTTCATTAATAAGGTTTCAAAACTGTCACCAGGAGGTTTCCTTGATCAGAAACCCAACAGTTCCTGCATTCTGGCTCTTAATTGCATGTATTGTTAGAAAACTATTTCATATTAATAGATTGATTTTGCTAGTTACAGGAAAGAGGAACACCTGTTGTTTTCAAAGACTTTTTAAAAATTCTGATGAACTATTCCTTAACCCATCATTGACAGTTTAATATTGATTTTTTTTTTATTGCACAGCTACTTCCATTTCTAAGTAAATTTATTTATATATATATATAAACTGTACCTTTGGTACCCATTTATTTTTCCTAGAATTTTGACTTGGAATAGAGAAGAGAAAAAAATATTCCCCCAGTCATACCTATTGCAGACTGATTAACTTATTCAAATCTTAAAAACCAGACACTACATTCAAAGGATTATGTAGTTATTCAAAAAAACCCATGTTTCTCCCATGCTTTAGTCAGTTATAAAGTGCTACCGGTAGCAGAATTTAAAATTGTTATTGGTTTTCAAAGTAATACCCAGCAAAAATAACATGGGCAGTCACAATAGGAGGTTAGTGTTTTGAAATGACCCAGTCTCACCCAGCAGCACTGGGCTATTTCCAGTTTACTTCTGAATGTTTATCTTCACTGGACACTATTTAAGAAAGCCAGGCAATGAATAAATGCACATACCTGTGTAATGGAAACAAGAAAGTGAAAGAATTTATGAGTTAGATAACATGGAATCAGGAAAAGAATCATTCAAAATGTATGTTTTACAGATATGACAGAAACCTACTGGAAATCACAAAATTGTTATTTGAAGTTTGCATGTGTCTAAATTCAGTGTTTCTTTTGCTCTTTTTGCTTTACAATAGCTTCTCACAACTGCACCCTGCATTTATATTTGTTATGCTAAGCAATAATGGTGTTAGTATTCTCCAGCTGGGAGAGGTCTTCATTTACTGTCATTCACTTTAGTCTGTCATTTCTTGTTTTCTGTGACCTCATTATAAGCCATAACTAACCATGACTTCTTTATGCTGTGGCTAGAGGAATGGAACAGGTCCCTTTGAAACTAATTTTGATTTTGTTCTTTATTTCCTTTATTCAGCATAGGCAAAGTATCAATGCAGTAATCATTCTTTGGAGACATATGGTTAAATTCTAGCTAATAAAACTTTGCCCATAATTTCCCAGGAGGAAAGAGCTGCATTCTTTTTGGCTGATGGATTTAGATGCAGAACTCCTACATCAAAGTTCTGAAAGCCTGAACTATGAGCACCATGATTCAAAATTCATTGCTGAAAAGAATATTAATATATCATTAAACACATATAAAATTTTGTAGATAACAAAAGTCATAAAAATAAGAGGATCTATCACTGGAAGACCAGGAAAATTAAAGCAAGCTGAACAAACATCTTGCAATCTAAATGACTGCTGTTAAACTGAAAAAAATAAGAGTGATTTCATGAGACCAAAGAGGAAGAATTAACTTCTAAACACACTTACTTACATAAGAAATCCCAAAACAACTAAGAAAAGATCAAATGAATAAAAAACAACCCACAAATTTGAATATTACTAGCTGGAATATGCAATTTTTTTTTTCTTAATGGTCTCCTAATACATAAGTAATTTATTCTGTCTCTCACAGTATAAATAATGGTTTATAACGTATCACTTTCAGCAAAGAACATTTCAGCAGAGAAATTCCAGCTTTGCAGAGCTTACTTTGACTTATATACTTTAGGGTTTGGTTGACAAGACCTTTAGCAACAGCTAATGCATATATTCTTCTACTACTTAACTAAGATACACAAGAAATGAATATAAGGGATTGACTTATTCTTATAGGTCAGAGGATCTTGACTATATGAACAATTTCTGTTTCAGTTTTTTAAAAGATTACATAGCTCAATGAAGACAATGGACCTCTGCTTTCTCGTGTAACTAGCAAAAAAATAATATGGCTGAAGATGATCTAAAGTTCAGTATAGAAACCCCGTTATACTGCTGAAGAGGAAATCAATGTATTTATGTACACATATATAAATCAACATATTAATGGAACTTTACCTTCCAAATAACTCTCAGACTTCGATATCTGACTTGATAATTCCCATAGGTGATAAGCAAATACTTATAGACTAATTGTCAGGCAAAGCTTATATTCTCATTTTTTCAAGCATAGTTTTGCCCATAATGTGGAATAAGGGAAAATTAAAGGTAGAAAAGTTGTTACAGACTGATGATTTTAACAAAGCAATTGTGAAATTCAAAGAACCCCAGAGCCATGAGAAAACGGATCTCCTGAGACTTACAGACAGTAAGTTTTGATTGATTTTAAAGGGAATGATTGCTACATCTTTCTGCATATCTTGGTGTCAAGGAGCTAAGTGGATGAGGCAGGTGGAGAAAGCTTCCAGCATGTTGGTCTCCCTGTTCCTTGCAGCTCCCTGGGATCAGAAGCTTGCCAGTCCTGTATCATGCCTTTTGTCTTCCTGATTCTGAAACTAGGAAAATATTGTATATAGAAATCAGGTAAGATAACTGTCATAACACTAACTCCTTTATCAAGATGCGGTCACAACATCTACAGTGTCTATGACTAAACTGGTAGCTCTTAAAATATATTGCTGTTTTCCTTTCTCCATCTTACTTCCTTGTTTTCTACTTTAAAAAAATGCAATTATAAATTTGTGTCCTGTGAAACATAAGTATAAAATTAACTAGCCAGGACAATTCCACTTATGTAATTCAGTCATGAGTCTGTGAACAGAAAGACAAGCTAAAAGCAAGAGCCTTAAACAGATGGAGCTTTATAAAAATTAGCGAGCAATTGGCATGACTGTAGTTTGCCAGAAGCTAGCTGCATGTAAGAAAACATCAGAAACAGAAGCTGTAATTTCTTTAATTTCTTTCTTCTTTTTTATTTTCCTTTGTACAAAATTGTTTAATTTTTCTTAAAGGGAACAAGATTAAACCACATCCTTAAAAAGAGCAGAAGATGTCTATTTGATTTTCTCCAAAAAAGACAGTTAAAATTTTCTTTCTACTGTCTAAGACTCGAAATATACTTCTTCCTTTAAAAGTGTCTGGGAGTCAAAAAGGAAAAGAGATACAAGAAAACACACATTGAAAGCCTTAATCAAGTTTCAAGTGATATAAAAGCTTCCTTATCTTTCTCTGTAAGCTTAATAAGATGTTTCTTTTATGGCAGGATCTTATAGTAGAAGTAAACCACTGCTAACCTAACAGAAAACCTTAGGTCACACTTATAATTTTGCTGTAAGTAACAGTAAAATTGCAAAAATTTTAAAATATTGGCTAAGAATTTTGCTATATTTCCTACTTTAGTTGTCTGAAGATTAAATATTCACACACAAGAATACTCAGACAGTTTATCTAGGTAAGCGAGCAAAATCTGGAAGATATTCTTCAGACGAATTCTTCACTATCATGAATCCACTGCTATCCTTCTTCTGAGAAAAAAATAGAGGCCATCACCCTCTGCAGCTTCCCAAGGTGCAGAGTTCTGAGTGGTCAGCAGGCCTTACACTTCAACCTTGTGCCCCAGTAGCCCTCTGACTGTGTAAGTCAGTCTAGCATTTACCAAACACGAACTACCGAGCAGTGCTCCCACTACCTTCCCATTGCTGTAGGGCTCTTTATCATTAATACATAAACCAATAAAAATCGCGTCCAGCCAAGCAAAATACTTTGTAACCATTGTAGTGCTGTAGGCTCAACTGGGCCTCTTCGCCACCTAACTATATGAGTAAACAAGCATACAAGTTTCTCCAGATTACAGCATGAATGCTCATATAGACTATCTTTGCCAATGAAAAGAATGACAATCTTTCTGTAACCAGCTTGCAACTCCTGTGCCATGCTAATGACAAAGTACATCATTCACAGGATCTATTTAATGGCAGTGGTGGAAATCATGCAGATGATTGCTTTCCTTTAAGGGAAAAAAAACCCACCCAACAGTCCCAGCAGAGTTGTGATATGTGTATGTTGACAAATTGCGTAAATATAGAACACACTCTGACCAAAAAACCACCAACATCAGTGTTAACAACACTACCAGTGTTAACAACACTTTTTGCAAGTCCTTTCCCGTTTAATTCTCAAAAACAGTAAACACACAAAAAACTGAGGATAGAAACAGGTATGATTCATCAAAGAGCATGAATTGTAGGTCATCAGTGGCATATGTGCCTTTTTCAGGGGGCCATTTGCTGGGGAACAGAGGGTGCAGGATATAATGTTCAGGATTTAATTTATGAACTTATTTTAATAACTTTAAACTCTGTCTAGCAATAGTAGTCTAAATTGTTTATACAAAACCAACCTGTGATCAGCATTTTTCTTATCAAGTTATTTGTAGGTATAAAGCTATTAGATGAAGGAACCACTTCAGTTCTTGTGGTTTATTCAGTTACCTTTATGCTCTTCGTTATGATATGAGTTAGAAATAGTGAGAGCAGTGTGTCACAATTCTGATGACAGTTAACAATGCTAAAACAGTTAAGTTGCCTTCATCTGACTTGAAATACTGACTGTCCTTGATGTTCATGTCTAGTGGTTTTCTACCACTGGAACAGCTGATGATATGTGGTAGTTGGCATTGAATTAATTTCCTTTGCAGTGTCTAACTGAAGAGTTTTACACTCTTAAAGTGCTACACTGAGATGAACAGAAACATTATCAATCATTAAAATTGCCTTGCATTTTAAGATACTTATAGAGTGTAAAAACACTGGCATTGAGAAAATAATTTATATTCAATCAACTAGTAAAAAAACCATTTTTTTTTTCCTCCTTGGGATATGTGCATGAAAAGACTATAAATTCTTTGAATGTGTATATGAATATCTTGGACAAATATTTTTTCAAGTCTGTCTTGCACATAAGTCATACTATTCTGCAAGTGTTCAGTGCAAACTGTGCTAAATGAAAATTATGCTAGTACCTCTGTAAATGATCACAAGCCACAGGTGCTTTTTCTGCTCTCTAGCTGGAGGAATGTGTTGCTTTTAAGGAGATATGAAACTTGGAGATATCCTTGAGATTTTCAGTCATCACCTTCTAATTACTATTTCTTTTGTAATATTTGCTTCTGAGATTACTATCTCAGAAGTTGAGATGAATTTAGGTTTCATCTGTTTTTGAAAAACTGTTAAGTTGCTGATGAGAAATGTGAAAGCAGAAATTATCTGGTTTTGAAAGAGGAATAAAAAACCTCATAATAATTACAATTTAAAGACTAATCTCTTCTGTTCTGAAAACCCCTTGTATTTGGAAATAGGAGATTGTTACATCTGAGAAACTGGAATCATAGAGTTAAAAAAAGTCTAGTACTTTTTGAGAAACACAAGGTCTTTCTTTTTGCCACTGCACTTGATATTGTGTGAACTTAATGCAGCTCTTTGAAACACCTATTTGTTGAGTGGAAGGTTTAAATTTGCCACATTTTAGTCACAGAAAATGGGCCACAACTTTGTAACAAGATATTACACTCTTTAGTTATATCCACTGGTTTACTCTAAGGAGACAGAGTGAGAGAATGGCCTGAATCTGCATCCTGACACCATGGGTGAAACACCGTTCTATAGCAGGAGGGATCAATGTACAGAATCAGCAGCTCTAAGTCCATTTTACTAGAGCAATCATATCTGAAGATATCCACCTACCCAAAAGGTACAGATAAGGGGAGGGGGTCAGTCCATTTACAACTGTAGCATAGCAAGCTTTGTATTACACTTCTCAACAAAATGTAGAGGACAGAAAACCAGAGGGAAAACAAAATAAAAGCTTGTATGGTCTCACCAGTAAAACTAAAAAAGGTTTTGGAGTATAGTTCTGCCCTAGCCACAGTAAACACCTGGGCCCAGTAATAATTGAAGTTTGAAGGGGACTAGACGATAGACAATGGCTGTGGTTGAGAAAGTAAAATGTATGATATAATATGAAAAGCCAAATGCTAGATATCCAACAGACGTGTCCAGATTACATCTCAGCCTTAACTATCTAACATAGAACTCATTCTATTCACTTGAGAAAAGCAGAAATTGACCTAAGCAGTCCAAACTGAGACCAGTGGCAAGTCTATTAATGTTTCAAACATGGAATCACTAAATTAAATCAGGGAGATCCATGCAGTCCAAATCCCATCTCAATAGGCGCTTGATATGGATGCTGTACTGAAAGCATTCATCCAAGTGATTAGTGAGACATGGACTAGCCACTTAGTCTAAGCATCGGCTAAATCAAATCATTATCACCAGTTTGGATGAGAGACTAGAAGAATTTAAGCTTTTCATGGCAACAATCTCAAGTCATTTAATAATGTTGCTCCACATTTCTGAAATTTTACGGTGGCCTGAAATAGTTCTATGTTGTTACATGTCCTTTGCAGTGTAATAAGAACCACCTAACATGTCAGAACTGGGTGAGAAGCATCAGGCCTGCAAGTCAATTACCACATGCACATGGCAGGTTTGGTTGCAATTTTATTCTTGCTCTAGTCTGAAGATCACACAAGCCAATCCTTTTATACAGGAATGACTACAATTTTCAGATAAATTCTTTCATCTGGTTATCAGACACCCTTTCTCAGGAACTCTATATGTCTGGGTGGGAAATACACTGAAAGCCCACCATTTCCTGCTAGGGAGAAAGTTTTTAGTGTCCACAGAAAGATGGTTGCTGGAGCAGAACAATGGCAGAACAGTTGCTGTGGCCTGTTAACAGGCTCTCAAGTTGTTTCAGGAAACAGAGTCTTTTGAATCAATAGGCACAGGCTGAGAATCCCATAAAGACAATACCATAAATGAAGGTGCAGTAGATTCAGCATGATTTCTGCCAAAGTGAAATAGTATTCTAAAATATATTTAATTGGAAGGCAAATAGAATAGACTATTTAAATTGGAAGGGACCTGCAATGTTCAGCTAGTCCAACTGCCTGACCAGTTCAGGGCTGACCAAAAGCTAAAGCATGCCCAAATGCCTGTTGAACACTGAAAAGCTTGGGGCATAAATCACGTCTCTAGAAATCTTGTTCTAGTGTTTGACCACCCTCTTGGTAAAGGAATGCCTCCTACTGTTCAGTCTAAACCTCCCCCAGTGCAGCTTTGAGCCATTCCCACCTGTCTTACCACTGGATAGCAGGGAGAAGAGCTCAGCCCCTCCCTCTCCACTTCTCCTCCTCAGGAAGCTGTAGAGACCCATGAGGTCACTCCTCAGCCTCCTTTCTAGAAACTAGACAAACCTAATGTCCTCAGCTGCTCCTCACAGGACATTCCCTCCAGCCCTTTCACCAGCTTTGTTACCCTCCACTGGATGCATCCAAGGACCTTCACATCCTTCTTAAATTGTGTGGCCCAGAACTGCACACAGTAGTCAAGGTGAGGCCTCACCAATGCTGAATACAGTAGCATAACCACTTCTTTTGACCAGCTGGTTATACTGTGTTTGATGCACCCCAGGATGCAGTCTGCCCTCTTGGCTGCCAGGGAACACTGCTGACTCAGATTGAGCCTGCTGACAACCAGCACCTCCAGGTCCCTTTCTGTAGGGCTGCTGAATACATGTATATCTGCTCAACAACTATGGAAATGACTGTGTCTAATGAAAAACTGAAGAGAACTGTTATTTGCAGATCTATAAAAAAATCCATTAATTGTAGACATTTGGGGATTTTCTAACATCATATACAATGGATTATGACCCATTCCTGAAACACACGAGTGTATTCTTTTCTCTATTTTTCCTGGGCTTTCTTACTGATGTCATAGCATAATTCATGTTAGTAAACAGTTACACCCCCCCAGCCACTCCTCTCCCAGTTTACACTTGTGCCTGCCAGTACTCCTAGGCGCAGAGTCTAGCATTTCAACTTGTTAAATTTCATCCCATTAATCATAGCCCAATGCTCCGATCTATTTAGATCCTTCTGCGAGGCCTCTTGTTGCCCAGGAGAGTCAACAGCATCTCCAAGTTTAGTATTATCAGTAAACGTCCTAATGGTGCATTTGACTCCTGCACCCAGATCCTTGACAAATATATTAAACAGAACTGGCCCTAGAACTGAACCCTGCAGAACATCTCTGTTGGCCAGTCACCAAGCAGTTGTAGCCCCATTCACCATAACCCTTGGAGCTCTGTCCTTCACCCAGCGCACTGTGAACCTTCTCATCCCACAGTTGGACAACTTGTCCAGAAGGATCCTGCGGGGGACAGTATCAAAAGCCTTCCTAAAATCCAGAAAAACTACATCTACCACCTTCCCTTTATCCACTAGGTGTGTGATCCTATAATAGATATATATCAGATTAGTTAAACAGGACTTTCCCTTTGCCAACGCACGATGACTGTGCCTGATGATTGCATTATTCTTTAAATGCCTTTCAACAGTACCCAGTATAATCTTCTCCATAATTTTATCCAGGGACTGAGGCTAGACTAACTGGTCTGTAGTTACCTGGGTCTTCTCTCATGCCCTTTTTATAGATTGGAATAACACTGGCTAGCTTACAGTCAGCAGGGACCTCCCCAGACCCGCAAGACCTTTGGTAGACAATCAAGAGTAGTCCTGCCATAACACCCACTAGCTTCTTCAGAACTCTGGGATGAACCCCATTAGGCCCCATGGGCTTGTGAGCATTCAGCTGATACAACTGGTCCCTTACAATTTCAGTGTCCAAAAATGAAAAGTGTGTTCCCACACTTGTGGTCCTCTGACTCAGGGAACTAGTCAGCCCAAGGTCTATGAGTTTTATTAAAGACTGAGGCAAAAAAAAGCATTTAATGTCCCCACTTTTCTTCATCCTTATTGGTCATATGACCGTCTTCAACAATTATCAGTCCAATATTTTCTTTAGACCTCCTCTTGCTATTAATATACTTTAAAAAACCCTTCTTGTTATCTGACGCAGCACTGGCCACTTTCAACACTAATTGAGCTTTGGCCTTTTCTGTCTTCTCCCTGCATGAATGAACCACAGCTCTTTGGTCTTCCTGTGAAGCCTGACCTTGCTTCCAGAGATCATACAATCTTTTTTTCCTCTGAGCTTCACGAGGAGTTCCCTGTTCAGCCAAGCTGGTCTGCTGCCCCGCTTGCTTGACTTAGGACACAGTGGAATTGCCTGCTCCTGTGCTTCTGAAAGGTGGTTCTTAAAGACTGACCAGCACTCATGGACTCCTAAGCTCTCAAAAGCAAATTCCCAGGGTATTCTGCTGAATAGCTTCCTGAACAGCTTAAAGTTTCTTCTCCTGAAGTCCAGGGTAGCAACTCTGCTCTCCTTTTTTCTCATTGCACTGAAAAATTTAAACTCAACCATTTCATGATCACTGGGGCCAAGACAGCCACTTACCATCACATCCCCCCTGAGTCCTTCTCTATTCACAACAAACAAGTCTAGGAGGGCATTTTTCTTAGTTGGTGCATTGAATACCTGTGACAAGAAGTTCTCTCCTACAAACTTCAGGAATCGCCAAGACCTGCTTCTCCCAGTAGTGTTATATTCCCAGCTGATGTTTGGGAAGTTGAAATATCCTATAAGCACAAGAGCTTATACAAAAGCTACCAATCCAGAAATTTCTCCTAATGCTTACAGAATAACTCATCAGTGCTTATATCCTGGCTGGACAGTTGGTGGTAAACACCCACTACAATGTCTCCTTTGTTTTTCATCCCCCTAGTCCTTACCCTTACCCTTACCCTTACCCTTACCCTTACCCTTACCCTTACCCTTACTATTATCACTAACTGTAAGGGCCATACAATCAAACCTCTCCCTTACGTATACTGCAACATCTCACCTGTCCTGCCTATCCCTCCTGAACATCCTGTAGCCCTTCATCCCAGCACTCCAGCTGTGGGACTCATTCCACCAAGTCTTGCCAATGCCAATGATATTGTAGCTCTGGGAGCTGACCGACACTTCCTGTTCATCCTGTTTGTTTCTCATACTGCATGCACTGGTGTACAAGCATTTCAGATATGCTCCTGAGACCTCCATGCTCCTGAGAGCAGTGTAAATGTTCCCATTGGGATTGCCACCCTCAGGTGATTCCAAGCCAGCCCTTTTCTTACCTACTGCAGTTCTGTTGGTATTCCCTTTCCCCATCAATTATAGTTTAAAGCTCTCTCTATCAGCCCCTCCAGCTTACCTCCCAAAGACCTGTTTTCCTCATTGGGACAGGTAGATCCTGCTAGGCCCCAATATAATTTGTCTGCTGAAGGCTCTTCCATGGTTTAAAAGCCCAAAGTTTTGGCAGAGGCACCAGTCCTGGAGCCAAATATTGATATTCAGGGTTTCCTTGTTTCTTCGAAAGTCTTCCCCCATTACTGAGGGTTTATATGACACTTACAATGTCATTACATGTGTATTATATTATTTTTATATATATAC
>NW_009260670.1:586648-595643 GCF_000687185.1 Egretta garzetta
TGTATATTATGTTATATATATTATATTATATTATATTATATTATATTATATTATATTATAAGACATTTATATGCCTTTATTCCTTACTAGAGTCTTTTTACAAGAGAACTCTTTGGCTCCAACATGTAGAGATGCTGAAAAGATGGGAAGCTTCTGCTACTTTGTTCACAAAAGCTGCAATGAGTGTAATTGGCAAATCTTGCAGGAAATACCAGCTTTTCACTATAGCTGACCAGCTATTGGCCAGCTTCCCTTGTCTTTTTTTCCCTCTTCCCCTTTCTCTTCCCTCTTTTTTTCCCTCCCCTTTGTGAATCCTATAGTATATATTGTAAATATAAATTATGCAGCTCTATGGTCATTTCACTGAAGTTATGAAAAAGTATCCACTGATAAAACAGGAAAAATCTGCCCTAAAATTTTCCTGTTTGTCAATTTTCTTCATAGGTGAAATGAAGGATGTGTTTTCTAAGGAAATTTGAAAAGTAAACTTGAGTTACTTTAATGAATCCTTTCCATATTAAGAAGAACATATTAGTTCTAATTTATCTGAAACAAAATTTCTCCAAGAGTTCTTTGAGCTCCATAGTGGAGCAAGTATTTCCCTGCAACACTGGAAGATACTCTGGTGGGACAGGTGTTTCTTTGCAGCCCCTGGTAAGGCGCCAGGATGGAGCAGGGAAAGTGTTAGGAGGGAAGAGAGGAGGTGTTATGGACTGACCTCAGCCCCCTACTCCCCATCACCCCATGCTTCTCTGGGGGCAGGAGGTACAGGAGTTGGGAATGAAAGAATGAAGTTGCTCCTGTTTAAAAAAAAAAGTGGAGGGGATGATACTATTTTAATTTTGTCTTGTTTCTCACTATACAACTCTATTTTAATTGGCAATAAATTAAAGTAAATTTCCCCAAGTCAAGCTGAGTCTGTTTTGCCCATGATGGTAATTGGTAAGTGATCTCCCTGTCATATCTCAACCCATGAGTGTTTTAATCTTATTTCCTCCCCTGTCCTGTTGAGGAGGAAGAATGAGAGAGTGGCTGGGTGTGGTCTTGCAGATGGCCAAGCTCAGTGCACAATATTCCTGCACAGTAGGAGCAAGTAGTCTTCTAGAGTCCCTAGGTCATCAAGACATAACAGTAAAACAAACAAACAAACCAAACCCACCACTCACAGCAAAAGACACCACAACAGAGGAATTTTATCAGTTCTTTTTGAACAGATTCTTGTACATTTCAGAAGAAAGGAATGAAATTTCAACCTTACATTTTTCTTTGTTTGAGACTCATTAAAGAAGCTACTTTGAGTTTGAAAATGTTCTGGAGCTATACAAGCTCAACTGTAATGGGTTGCTAGAGCCAAACAGTATTCTCCCAGGAATCCCAGAACTCAAAAGTGAAAGAAGTTAATTAGTAGTACTCATTAACTTAAAATTGCCTTGGTACCTGTTGCAAATGAATCTGTGAGTCCTGCCGACTATGCCAATTTGTTGCAAATGAGTGTCTTTATACAATTTGATTCAGTAGCTGTTCAGAATTTATTTGAGCCTTTATGGCAAATCACAGGACTGGATTATGATACTTTAACAGCACTCAATCATCAGTCGATTAACAAAGTGATTTGACAAAATTTGTTTTAATCAAAATAACAACTTAGTTAAAGATTAAAAAATGGTTCACTCTTACTGCATGGAAGAAGTACACAAAAGCAAATTAAGTTACACTCAAGTTAGAATGATTCACAGAGGGACCATGGTTGCAGAGGATAAGGAGAAACCTCCCATTGAGTCACAAGGTTCAGAATAGACCCCCTTGCTTTCTAAACTTCTCAGAGAACAGTCAAGGTGTGGCTAGGTACAATCTTAGTCTCAGATTTGGTCAGCCACTTATGTCTGAGGATAATATGTGTCTAGCAGCAGTCTAAGACTCACTTTGTAATTAAATCACACATTTACAGGTTAGTTAAGTTGATTCACACATTCATACAGACAGACATGATTATACTTATACTTATATATATATAAAGGTATACCTGTTAACAATTCCCCTCGAGTTCAGTAAAATATTCATGTCAAATGTCTTGGCATTTCTCAGTGGGTGAGGGTTGAGCCTCAAGGAGTGAAGGGTTTCAGCCCAGGGTCTATCATCAGTCTTTGCTGATGTACCTCTGATTTTCACAAACTTAAGGGTTTGACAGCTCTGAGAGGCATCCCGCTCAGAGAAAGATGCTGGTCATAGCATGCTGTGGTCCAGGAGAGCTCAAAGGGCCTAATTTAGAACCACTGTTTTATAGGGTCATAAGGTGATTGGCTTTAGTCATTAGTAAACTTTCATCATGACCACAATCAGGCTGATAATTACTGGAATTCCAGTAACAATGGTACAACTTCTCTTGGGTTGTGACCCAGGTGAGGCATGTTCCAAGGCTGTCAGGCAATAACTGAATGTTCCTGTTCTGCTCCCTGCCTTGACCAGTCAACTGGTGTTTCTGGTACAGGCTGAGGTTTGGTGGGAATTCTTGAGGTGGTAAAGCCCTATAAGAGAAAAAAAGGGGTGGGGGTGGGGGGTGGAATGAACACACCACCACCATACCTGAGCATAGTGTGTTAAGAAATGTGATGTTGATTTTTTGAAGAGTTCAAAAAAGAGATATGAAAAAGTACAGGTCTGTAAACCTGATATCTGTAGCCACAAAGTAATAGGAACTGTAATAAAAAGTAGAATTGATGGCCACCTGAATCCATGTATTACAGAAGTGTTTCTGTTCTTATAAAGAGAAAATCTTGCCTTAGAAAGATTTGGGCCATCTAAAATGTGAATAAGCTTCATCTCTGTTTCAAAAAAGGTTTTTTCAATTCTGCTAACAAAGGTTTAAAAAAAAAGTGGCAGAGGAGAGGTCCTTGTGAATGAGTAATGGTTTAAAATAATGGAAGCAGAAGGGTGGAAGAAATTATTTTTTTCACAAAGAAGAAAATTTACCAGTGACTTGTGTTGGAGTTTGTACTCTTCAATGACTGAATGACCCCATAAGTCATCTGGAAATGGGTGTGAATAATGAGATGACACATTTTCCTGATTATATTGAGTTATTCAGTGAGAATTTTAAAGAACTGTTGAAGGCCTTTTTGAAATTATTGACAGGGTAATAAAATAGCAGATGAAATCCTGTGTAGATTAATATAAAACAAGCAAATGGGGGAGAAAACATAGGAAACTTCCTGTATAAAAGGATAGGTTCTTACTTGACATTTCCAAGCAGAATGTTGGATCTTTGATAAATACTTCAATAACAATGCTATCTCAATGTGCAGTAACAGAAAAAAACCAGACTAAATATTAAAAATTAGTATAAAAGGAGTAGACAACAGAATTATGCTTGTGTATAAATTAATATGTCACTCATATATTGGCTAATGTGTGCTGTTCTTGTGCCCTCAAAACAGAGATAGACAAAATGAAACATTCTGAGAAGGGCGGTAAGAATAATGAGAAGTCTGAAATTACTTCTATGAGAAAAATGGTTCAGTAACCCAGCCCTCTTGAGCCTGGAAAGACTGAAGAAGACATAACAGAGCCTCCTATGAGATGCACAGGTAGGATATATAAACATCACCTTTACCATCCATTTTCTATACAAGGATTAGGAGGCATGAAACAAACCTGGTAGAAATTTGGTTCAAAACAGAAGTGAATGGTACTTCACTGATGGGGTAAATATTCTGTGGAACTCCTTAACAAAGGAATTATCATGGATGATGTTTTTATATGGACCCAAACATGGCAATTTCCTGAAAGAAAATCAGTCATGGATGATTACAGAAAGCATACCTGACTCAGGAGGTTGCTGAACTGAGAGAAGGTGAATGTTGAAACAATGTTAAAGTATCATGCATGTTTCTCCTGTCTTATAATCTTCAGGCATCTGCCTTTGGCCACTGTTGGAGACAGGTGGCTGGACTAGACAGACCTTTAGTGTAACTCCACCTAGATGATCTTACATGCTGTCAAAACAGCAAAAATGAAACATAAAAAAAAGGCTTCTAGGTTCACAAACATATCGGGTCTCTTTTTTGAAACAAAAATCTTAGAGGCTTCCCATAGTCTTGCTAGCACGGGAAGAGACATAAAGAAGAATAAACAAAATATTATGGGATATATTTCTGCCTCTTTTAGAGTCATATCTAATTCTAAGTGAAGCCACAAAGGATCCCTCCATTCATTTCAGTGGATATCCATCTTTTTCAGTGGAAAGGTAAGTCCAGACAAAAATCTGTGTACAGAATGTAATGCTATAGAGATGCATTTACTTGCAAAAGATGATAACAGAAACCTGTACTCATAGTATTCACCAAGTACAATAAATGTGTTAATGATTTACACTGAGTATAATAACTACAGAAGGAGCTGCAAATAAAAACATCATTTTGTGATCTTCTTGCCTGGTAATGTATGGCAGGCATTGTAGGCAACTCTCTGCATGCTACTTACTGTAATCATCTTGTACTTGATGTTCAGCTTACTACTAGATTAAACCATTATAAGCTCTCAGTGCTTGTGATGTAGCTGTATGTGTGTACATATGCACAGCACTTAGGAGCTATCCGTTCCTAATAAAAGCATTTGCATTTCTTGTAAGGGCAGATGACTGATCTTATCCTATGAATGCACTTAGTATTAGCTGACATAAAAGCACTGAGAAGGTTACCAAAGCCAAAGTACATCATGCACAAATTAAAAACAAGAAACAAAATCACTTATTTCAAATCAGCATTTCCGTATGCATCTCTCCAGTTTTATATAACTATTGAGAAGACAGATTATGTAGTTTTAGCAAAATAATATGCCAAATGCTGAAACAAAATTTGGTTATTGGTTTTAAAATACCATTAGAAATCAAATGCTTGAATATTACGTTTACAAAGTAGGAGAGAGATAGGTGGATGACAAATACAGAAACCCCTCTCATAGCTCAATATATCTTGTCATATAATTATAAAGTCACAGGAGAAGGAAAAATATTTTTAAGCAGTCATAATGGATGTTGCTTTGATGTAAGATTTCTCTGCATATGGAAGTAAAATATTCTTTGGGGTATTTGCTAAGGTACTTGGTCAATTCTTACGGCATGGGTTTAAAGAATAGCTGAAGGATTAGCAGTGCTTTTCCTAAGAAATACAAATTCATTTTCCTGAAGCCATTTGTGCTTTTTTCTGCTATAGTCTTAAGCCCTGAATTTGAGCTTCTTAAGACGTTTTTTAGCTTAGTACTTATTCTACTATATAGGACTCTCAGTTCCCTTATGTTATCCAATATCAAAACTAATCACAGAAAAAAAGAATCTGCAGGAGGACAGAAGTTGCTATTTATATGCAGGCTCATTATGTACTTAAGTAGTTTCCACTGTAGTAAAAAAAACCACAGGAGCTGATGCTTCTGAGAGAAACACTAGCTGCCTCCTCAATTTCTTTTGTGCATTGACTGTACTGACAGTATTGCTTGAGTAGTCTACAAGCTGGAAACAGACTCCCACACAGGGGCTGCCATTTTTTTTCCTATGCCTTTAGTAAGTTAAACTAATATACTTAATATCACCACCAATATCTACCTCTGTCAACATGATATGCACCAAAATGCACCAAATTTACCCAAAATACCAAAATTTCATCTGGATTTTAAATAAATATTCCAGTTTGTACAAAGTTTTCCAACAGAATAAAAGAAACACAAACAAACAAACAAAAATACCAAAATAGAGTTAATACTCTGCTGGAAAATGTTTTCTTTTGTGTCTGTTTTATATTTTAAAAAATTAATAAGTATTGTGGAATATCTAAATATTTTTAGTTTAATAAAATCATTTTACATGCATTGACTATACCCAAATTTCTAATAGAACATGCTCTCTCTTAGGAAGCACTATTCACCTCAGCCTTTACAATTTCACAGATGTGAATCAACATATCTTGTAGGTTTCCTTCTACAAATATATTCATCTTTGGTGATAAAAATAACATATTGTAGAAGCTAATAATGTTTATGCTTTTAATTATCAAGTGTATCAGTAAAATTATTTTATTTGATTAGTGGTGCTTAGGTCATCTGCTGTGACATTACCTAACTAAATATATCAGGTGATTTAAAACTTCGAAGTGGAATGTAGGATTTAATTGTAGACGGAAGCTTGTAAATAAAAATGAACTCACTTCCAAAGTACTTAGTGATTACAGTCCAATTAATTTCCATAGAAATCAGCTGTGCCAAGAACTTCTGAAAATTTGGCTTCTTTGTTTTTTGGGTTTTTCTAAGCCACTATTGTTAGGTATTCAAATATTTAAACGTTAAATAAAAGCATTGACAATAATCCACAATATTTTTCCAGTCTTTCATAAACAAGTCACCTTCTTCTCACCTGTTCATGTCTAGTGACAAAATATCTATGTGTGCATGTATGAATACAATGAACAAGAATCAGAGGAACAAATTAGTCTGTAAATCTCATTAATTCAGTGATTAGCACAAAGGAAATTATCCACATGTTGAAGCACAACATTATTCTCTTACAGAAGGACAGAAAGGGTGAGCTGATGTTTGGTATGCAGTACGTTAAGTCCATTTCAGTAAGTGAAGTGTGTAACATTACTCAAAATTTCTTATGTGGAAAAGATCTACAGTATTCTGACATTACGAATCTTTTATCTTGTTCAGCTCACAGACACTGACACATCAACAATCCCATCTTCTATCTTTTTGTTATATTCAAAATAATAGAAAAAAATTATTATTCCAGCAATAAGCTCAAGCTCCTTATTGCAGAATACAATTTGAAATGGGCAAGTAGTTACCGTGTTAGATAAATGTCAGTAAATCCACTAGTTGCACACCTCCTTCGGATTGTTTCCAGAGCATTTAGCAGAAAAGAGTAACCATGTTACAGGTGTGAATCCTTGAAAATATACCTTAAATGAAAACAGTGATGTTCAGTTTTGATTGCCAATATTTTGATAGAGTTCTTTTATTACTCAATTTTTTATTTGCTGGTATCTGTCTTATTTTGTGTTTATTTCAACTATTGCAATTTCAATCCACCTTGAGCCAGTCTTTTGAGAATTACATAAACCTCTGCAAAATATTTCCTGCAGTGATATAGAGCTAATTGTCTGGTGGTCTAGGAAGAGTATTTGGTTGGTCTATGCACAAGATGTGGACAGGACTGCTCTCAAATCTATTATTTTCTTAATTGAGGGCCCAAGTGAGAATGGATCAAGAAACAGGAAGACTTAGGAACAAAGACTATCAATAGTGATTGCCAAGGTTTTCCCAGTTGCTATAATGGCAGAAGTGGGCTGCAACTTCAGCTGAAGTACTGGAGGGAACCTGGAGCTGTTTTCCTGGCAGGGGCAGTGAGGCAGAGCATCCTGGCATCCACATCTTCAGATGGCAACACTTAGGGATCCCAGAAGCAGACGTCTCTGCTGGGAATGGCTGGCACAGCTGTGAGAGCCAAAACTCCCAGATGGCCGTGTGAAGACCAGGGAAATCATGATGCACCCTGGCAGTGGTATTTTGAGTGGTGATCCCAATACCCTTCTCTGAGTAGCTGTGACTTGCAGCCGTGGGGTCATCTGCTGCAAGTGCCATGGAAAGATGCACGTAAGCCAGGGTAGCAGCTGCACCAACACAGGCAGCAGGATCCAAAGTAAGGATCTGACAGGGACAAAGGTTTTGACATATTCTGTGTTCAGGGAATGGTGTACTGAGTGAGAGGAAAATATTAGTGATGCTCTTCGGTTTAGCAGCCTTCAGTGGCAGCAGCAACAGCTTCACTGTGTGAATCTGATGCAATGACAAAGCTTGCTTGTTGTTGCACGGTTATTAGAAGAGAACTGCTTACTTAGCAATGATTAAGGGTGCTGGGGGAGGGAGGGGGGTTGTTAATACATAGCAGATCCGATGTGAATCTGCTGTGGCCACTACCAAATATTATCCCACTGAGAAAAGTGTACTTTTTTAAGCATTTCTAGATATTTCAAACTGTATATAGAAAAGTACTTACAGTATACTTCCATAAGAAAACTGAATTCAACAGAAGTGCATTAGACTGCAGGGACAAAGTGATTACAGCAATTAACAAATAGGGAACTGATACCTAAAGAGTGAGTCAGGTGATTCTCACTTGAAACCTTTTTGTCCTACCATCTTCCTGATCACCTCTCTCCTACTAAATATCTCTGTGATTTGGCTCGCAAACTACAGCATTAAATCTTCATTCATGTGTCTTCAGAGAACTGTTTTTATTTTGATATAGAAGACCTTAATTCCCACAGACAGTAATTCTTTAACAAGAATTGGGCAACGGACTATGCCAGAATGGGCCATGACATAGATAGCAAAGTTGTCTCCATGGATTTGCTATTTCATTGAATCCTTTTTTGCTACATAGTAGAGGATTGACAAAGTGAAATAATCTCTTAGCTCCTGAATGGAAGTAACAGGTGGGGAAGTGACACTGGAAATCCTCTTAGGAGAGGAAGAATTTGAGTTTTCACAGAGAAACATATGTATATAGAAGTCAAGCTTCCCAATAAACTAGTTGGAAATCCAAACAGTTGTACTTGATGATCTTAAAGGTCTTTTCCAACCTAGACAATTCTATGATTCTGTAGAACTTTGTAACTTAGATCTTAGAAATTGAAGAGGAGAGATAACAGGTCTCAGCAGTGAAGTCAAAACATGATAAACAAATCAAAACATGGTAAAACAAATAAAATAATCAACAAAAGTACTTCAGAAGACTGATAAACTGCAACCAGTTTATCAACTGTCACTTGGATAAATGAAGATTTGTTTCCTTTTATTATTATTTAATGAGATCCTATAACTTGGTGCCTCCAACCATTTCCGTTATCTCTTCCTAGATATTTATGTCTCCTCAGAGACTGGGCACACAAAGATTTCAGTTTACATTTGGCATAACTGAGAGGTGAGAGCTTCAGAAAAGAAAATT
>NW_009260670.1:595665-599460 GCF_000687185.1 Egretta garzetta
CTCAGGTCAATGGCATACAGCAAACTTCTAAATATGGTGGAATTATAAAAAGAAAAACAAACTTTTTAAGATACAACAATCTTAGCAACTGTATTACTGTATTTGAACAGTTGAGTAGAAAAGCAGCATCAATCTCCAATGCAGGAATATGGACTCTCTTTGGAAAAGCATGCAGAAAAAGGTGTCTGATAGATTTTATATGTCTGTCAACTGCTCATCTGAATCTTAAAGAACGTAATATCTTCCTCTGATTCAGCTTTCTTGTTTATCAGGAATATACTAGGTGGATTCTTTGATGTTTATCAATTTAAATACTTGCTGTTCAAGAACAATTATGTGCTTTTCTGAATAAACATCTGTTTTACCCATCACAGAATCCCAGAATTGCTGAGGCTGGAAAGCACCTCTGGTGGTCATCAAGTCCAGCTACCCCCTGCTCAAAGCAGGGCCAGCTAGAGCAAGTTCCCAAGAACTGTGTCCAGTCCAGTTTTGAATATCTCCAAGGACAGAGACACTACAGACTCTCTGGGAAACCTGTTCTAGTGTTTGATCACCCTGACAGTAAAAAAAGATTTTTCTTATGAGTAAATGTAATTTCCTGTCTTTTAGTTTGTGCATATAGTGCACCTCTTCTCTGTCACTGGACACCACTGAGAACGGTCTGTCTCCATTTTCCTTGCTGCTCCCACTGGATATTTATACACATTGCCAACATCCTCCTGAGCCTTCCCTTCTGCTGGCTGAACAGTCCCAGCTCTCTCAGCCTCTCCTCATATGACAGATGGTCCATTCACTTGAACATCTTTGTGGCCCTCTGCTGGACTTGCTCCAGTAAGTCCATGTCTCTCTTGTACTGGGGAACCCAGACCCAGTACTCCAGATGTGTCTCATCAATGCTGAGCAGAGGGGAAGGATCACCTCCCTTGATGCGCTGACCACAAATCTTCCTAATGCAGCCCAGGATGCTGTCGGCTTTTTTTGGCACAAGGGTGCATTACTGGCTTATGGTCATTTTGTTGTCTACTAGGACGCCCAGGTCTCTCTTTGCCAAGGTGATTGCCATCTGGTCATCCCGCAGTCCTTACCAGTGCCTGGGTTATTCCTCCTCAGCTGCAGGACATGGCATTCCCCTTTGCTGAACAGGGTGAGATGCCTTTCAGCCCATTTCTCCAGCCGGTCAAGATCCTTCTGAAGAGCATCGAACCCATCTGCTCTATCATCCTCTCCTCCCAGATTTGTATTATTTGCACTCCTGCTGCGGGTGTGCTCTGTCCCATTGTCCAATCATTAATGAAAATGTTAAACAGAATGGGCCTCAGTGTTGCCCTCTGGGGTACTGGACTAGAGACTAGCCTCCAGCTGGACTTTTTGCCACTGATCACAGTCCTCTGAGCACAGCAATCAGCTAGTTTTAAATCCACCTCCTTTTCCACTTATCTAGACCTTGTTTCATTACTTTGTCTATCAGGAAGTTATGGGAGACAGTGTCAAAAGCCTTACTAAAGTCAAGATTAACCACATCCACTGCTCTCCCCTCATCCACCACGTCAGTCATCTCATTGTAGAAACCTGTAGAGAGGTTGGTCAGCTCTTGAGATTGTTAATAAACCAGTACATACATTATTTAGTTATGCTCATGGAAAGACTAACTACATTGACAGAATCTTTGCACACTACCTAACAAAAATCCTGTGTAGAGTCAAACACAATTAGTTATACATTAAAAATATATTTTATTCTATAAACATTAATGTAAAGAATCTCTCCACAGCTGTGCTACAAAAAAAGAAAAACAAAACAAAAACCCAATCAAACAAAACCAACCATCACACCCCCCCTCACCCACCACTCCACCCCCACCCCACCTGTTATTCATTCATTCTGAAGTTTATTTGTGAAACTTGTTTATTTTGGAGCCAAAACCAGTAATTCCCAGAATGATTACAAACTCACTAAATACCCTGCCACTAATGGGTTGACTTCAATAAATAAGTTAGGATAGCAGTATTAAATCCTTTGGGAACTCAGCAATTAAGCCAGTATATGCAGTTTACTAGACCAAAGTACTTCAACCAAATCCTATCCATAAAAAGCATTTTCCCAGTTCTTCACTTAAGACTTCCAGAAGATCTTCTTGAATTCTAAGAGGGTCCCAATAGCTCATTTTTCCCTGCAAATCTGGGTCACCTAACCCACATCACTTTATTGAAGTGTAGGATGTAGAGTGTTTTCTAGACTTCAGCAAGTAAGTTTTCACACAGTAAACTTTAATATGTCTTAGAGCATTAGCTTAACAGAATATGACAACAGTTTAGCTTCATAATAATGTTTTTCTCCATATATATTTTTTATACAATAACTCATATAACTACATACTCCCACATTTGTTATATTTACCTTTATCAGTCTAATAGGATGGTTGTTTTTCCTTCTAAACTCTATGCTGACATACAGCACTGTTGAACTGGTGGGATTGAATTATTTTAATATCATGTAATTTTTATTAATTAAATAAAGTGATGAGTGGTAATGTTCTAATTCATTTTAGATTTGGGTTGTTTATATCATCATTAATAGTTTTGGCCCACACTCTGCATTTAGAAAAAGTTATACGATGCCAGGATAGGTTGAATCAGGAATTTGCCTATCTCATAATTATGTCTTGTCTACAAACATAACAGAAAGATGCAGTGCTTTCTGGAGACCACTAGCCCACTTATGACTGATTCAGCTTGGATACTGAAAGCAGAGAAATCTACTTTCCATTCATGTGAGATTAGTTTATAACAAGGGAGAATCAGGTTACAGATCAAACATGAAAAAAGAATTAAAAAAAAAAAAAAAAGACTTCCTAATCATAAGCTTGAGAAAGCATTATCCAGAAAGGCAAAGATATCTCTGTCTTTAGTGGTCCTTAAAAATAGACTGGACAAACTTTTCTCAGGAATTATTTGCTTACAATTGAGTATGTCTTTGGCTGTGGGATGAACAAGAAGGCTCTCAAACCTCTGAACACTTCCAATAGGCAGGGTGAAGAAGCTTGGTCACCCACAGGAAGTTGTGTCAGGCTAGTCAAATGTGGAGGAATGGCTAGCAGAGCAAGGACATGTTAACGTAGAAATGATAACTCAGCAGGATCTCAAAAAGTATCGAAAACAACTAGTTTAGGAGCCAATCAGGGACAAGGACAGACTGTCCTTGTTTACAAGGATAAGTCATGAAACCAGGAACCTGTGGCCACAAAGTATGCAGAGAAACCACTAAAGCAGGACATCCAGACGGAGCTTGGCCGTTAAGATACTAGCCAATAAGGAGCTTAGCCTTTGCAATATGTATGAGCTTGTTAAGACTGTTATAAATTGTGTATCCGAATGGCAATAAACGAAGTTTGCTGATCACTCATATTGAGCGACTGCTTCTTCCCTCCGTTTCGGCGAATGGCACGACAAGAAAGAAGGTGTTGGCCAGACCCATCAGCTTTAGTGAGCTCCAGGGTTTGACAGCGCTTCAGTCAGCTGGTTTCCCACCAACAGTGAAACAACAGCGGAGTTCAAGCTGTCATGGCCTTTACAGATGTTGAACATGTCCAAGTGCCAAGTCTGCAAGTGAAGGATAATTTCAAAACTATAGAATATCCCTAGTGCTGTAGACCCTCGGAATGCCCATTTTACAAGCAAAACCAAAAAAACCCATTAAACATCTTACAGCCTTAGAAGCTTCCACCTGTCTCAGTGATTTCTGCAAGGGTCTGGGACCAGCCCCTTCCCTGGCAAAGGGAGCAGCCGTGACCCACTC